>NW_027507014.1:0-250000 GCF_052324685.1 Brachyhypopomus gauderio
ACAATGTCAATCAATCAATCAATCAAATTTTATTTATATAGCGCTTTTTACAACAGTTGTTGTCACAAAGCAGCTTTACAAGTGCCGAGTCCTAGCCCCCAGTGAGCAAGCCAAAGGCGACAGTGGCAAGGAAAAACTCCCTAGTTTTTTTGCATGAGGAAGAAACCTTGAGAGGAACCAAGACTCAGGGGGGGAACCCATCCTCCTCTGGCCGACACCGGTCACCATGACAACAACAACAATATAGACAGAATGTAGACAGAATGTAAAAGATGCAATAATGTCCATTTAGACCGAAAAAGATGTAATAATGTCCATCATGGTGTAGGCATCCGGTTAGGCAGGAGGTGGCCGGCCAGGATGGATCGCTTGTCTCTCCTCATCTCATTATTCCTCAAGCAGGCGGGCAGCCATGTGGAGAAATGAAACAGGGAAAATTAGCTCTGTATGAGGACATATACGGGACAGGTAAAATTATAAACATTTCTGGAGTGTGGCAGCAACTCCGGCACTAAGTTAAATTATTACAGCCTAGCTAAAAAAAGGCAGAACCAGAAGGTAACATAGGCTTGGGGGCATTCTGAGACAATGGCATCCGTCCACTGCACTGTCAACAAACTTGAGTGACCACGAGCAGTGACAGGATGACAGCACCAGCACCCCAGTCTACCATAAAACCCTTCGTCTATGAACCCCTGGATCTGTACCTTTATCTAAGGGGGATATTAATTATCAAACGCTAGACTAAATAAGTGGGTTTTCAACCTAGATTTAAAGATTGTGACTGTGTCAGAGTCCCGGACACATTTAGGAAGATTATTCCAAAGCTGGGGGGCCTTATAAGAAAAGGCTCTTCCCCCTGCTGTTACCTTGTTAATTTGTGGAACTAATAACAGACCAGCACCCTGTGATCTTAGTTGACGTGGGGGTTCATAGTAGGAAATAAGTTCCTGGAGGTATTCAGGAGCAAGCCCGTGTAGTGCTTTGTATGCTAATAATAGAATTTTAAAATCAATACGAAATTTAACTGGGAGCCAATGCAGGGCTGATAGGACTGGTCTAATATGCTGAAATTTTCTAGTTCTGGTCAGAACTCTAGCTGCGGCATTTTGAACTACTTGAAGTTTATTTAGATTCTTATTTGAACATCCTGACAGTAGTGAATTGCAGTAGTCTAGTCTAGAGCTAACAAAGGCGTGCACCAATTTTTCTGCATCATCCTGTGATAATGCATTTCTTAATTTGGCAATGTTGCGGAGATGTAGAAAAGCTATCCTAGTAGTATTATCTATATATTTATCAAATGATAGGTCGGAGTCGAGTATGACGCCTAGGTTTTTGGCTACTGTGCCAGGTGTAATGGGACAGTCTGCAAGATTAAGCATTAAATTAGGAATTTTCTGTCTTGCGGCCTTAGGGCCCACAAGGAGAACTTCTGTTTTGTCCTCATTTAATTGTAGGAAGTTTAGAGACATCCAGCATTTAATATCTCTTACACAGGCCTCAATTTTTCCTAAACTGTCAATGCGCAGTTGCCTCTACAATTTATATTTCAAATCCGAGTGTGTCATCTGTCCACAGAATGTGATTTAGGATACACTAGCTGTCTGGTAAAAAAAAATTACTTGGTTTCAGGTATTTGACAAAGAGATATCTTGCTGGGAAAAAAAGGTGGAAGTGGGATTTAAACCCATGTAGCTCCTGCACTTCACTTCTAATTGGGAGCATGTGGCTCAACACGTTGAGCTACCAGAGAAGACATGAAGACAGGGTAAACTTTAGGTCTTTTGAGGCAAGGATAAAATGTACAATGTCAATGCGCAGTTGCCTCTACAATTTATATTTCAAATCCGAGTTTGTCATCTGTCCACAGAATGTGATTTCGGATTCACTAGCTGTCTGGTAAAAAAAAATTACTTGGTTTCAGGTATTTGACTAAGAGATATCTTGCTGGGAAAAAGAGGTGGAAGTGGGATTTGAACCCATGTAGCTCCTGCACTTCACTTCTAATTGGGAGCATGTGGGTCAACACGTTGAGCTACCTGAGAAGATATGAACATAGGGTAAACTTTAGGTCTTTTGAGGCAAGGATAAAATGTACAATGTCAATCAATCAATCAATCAAATTTTATTTATATAGCGCTTTTTACAACAGTTGTTGTCACAAAGCAGCTTTACAAGTGCCGAGTCCTAGCCCCCAGTGAGCAAGCCAAAGGCGACAGTGGCAAGGAAAAACTCCCTAGTTTTTTTGCATGAGGAAGAAACCTTGAGAGGAACCAAGACTCAGGGGGGGAACCCATCCTCCTCTGGCCGACACCGGTCACCATGACAACAACAACAATATAGACAGAATGTAGACAGAATGTAAAAGATGCAATAATGTCCATTTAGACCGAAAAAGATGTAATAATGTCCATCATGGTGTAGGCATCCGGTTAGGCAGGAGGTGGCCGGCCAGGATGGATCGCTTGTCTCTCCTCATCTCATTATTCCTCAAGCAGGCGGGCAGCCATGTGGAGAAATGAAACAGGGAAAATTAGCTCTGTATGAGGACATATACGGGACAGGTAAAATTATAAACATTTCTGGAGTGTGGCAGCAACTCCGGCACTAAGTTAAATTATTACAGCCTAGCTAAAAAAAGGCAGAACCAGAAGGTAACATAGGCTTGGGGGCATTCTGAGACAATGGCATCCGTCCACTGCACTGTCAACAAACTTGAGTGACCACGAGCAGTGACAGGATGACAGCACCAGCACCCCAGTCTACCATAAAACCCTTCGTCTATGAACCCCTGGATCTGTACCTTTATCTAAGGGGGATATTAATTATCAAACGCTAGACTAAATAAGTGGGTTTTCAACCTAGATTTAAAGATTGTGACTGTGTCAGAGTCCCGGACACATTTAGGAAGATTATTCCAAAGCTGGGGGGCCTTATAAGAAAAGGCTCTTCCCCCTGCTGTTACCTTGTTAATTTGTGGAACTAATAACAGACCAGCACCCTGTGATCTTAGTTGACGTGGGGGTTCATAGTAGGAAATAAGTTCCTGGAGGTATTCAGGAGCAAGCCCGTGTAGTGCTTTGTATGCTAATAATAGAATTTTAAAATCAATACGAAATTTAACTGGGAGCCAATGCAGGGCTGATAGGACTGGTCTAATATGCTGAAATTTTCTAGTTCTGGTCAGAACTCTAGCTGCGGCATTTTGAACTACTTGAAGTTTATTTAGATTCTTATTTGAACATCCTGACAGTAGTGAATTGCAGTAGTCTAGTCTAGAGCTAACAAAGGCGTGCACCAATTTTTCTGCATCATCCTGTGATAATGCATTTCTTAATTTGGCAATGTTGCGGAGATGTAGAAAAGCTATCCTAGTAGTATTATCTATATATTTATCAAATGATAGGTCGGAGTCGAGTATGACGCCTAGGTTTTTGGCTACTGTGCCAGGTGTAATGGGACAGTCTGCAAGATTAAGCATTAAATTAGGAATTTTCTGTCTTGCGGCCTTAGGGCCCACAAGGAGAACTTCTGTTTTGTCCTCATTTAATTGTAGGAAGTTTAGAGACATCCAGCATTTAATATCTCTTACACAGGCCTCAATTTTTCCTAAACTGTCAATGCGCAGTTGCCTCTACAATTTATATTTCAAATCCGAGTGTGTCATCTGTCCACAGAATGTGATTTAGGATACACTAGCTGTCTGGTAAAAAAAAATTACTTGGTTTCAGGTATTTGACAAAGAGATATCTTGCTGGGAAAAAAAGGTGGAAGTGGGATTTAAACCCATGTAGCTCCTGCACTTCACTTCTAATTGGGAGCATGTGGCTCAACACGTTGAGCTACCAGAGAAGACATGAAGACAGGGTAAACTTTAGGTCTTTTGAGGCAAGGATAAAATGTACAATGTCAATGCGCAGTTGCCTCTACAATTTATATTTCAAATCCGAGTTTGTCATCTGTCCACAGAATGTGATTTCGGATTCACTAGCTGTCTGGTAAAAAAAAATTACTTGGTTTCAGGTATTTGACTAAGAGATATCTTGCTGGGAAAAAGAGGTGGAAGTGGGATTTGAACCCATGTAGCTCCTGCACTTCACTTCTAATTGGGAGCATGTGGGTCAACACGTTGAGCTACCTGAGAAGATATGAACATAGGGTAAACTTTAGGTCTTTTGAGGCAAGGATAAAATGTACAATGTCAATGCGCAGTTGCCTCTACAATTTATATTTCAAATCCGAGTGTGTCATCTGTCCACAGAATGTGATTTCGGATACACTAGCTGTCTGGTAAAAAAAAAAAAAAACTTGGTTTCAGGTATTTGACTAAGAGATATCTTGCTGGGAAAAAAAGGTGGAAGTGGGATTTGAACCCATGTAGCTCCTGCACTTTGCTTCTAATTGGGAGCATGCGGCTCAACACATTGAGCTACCAGAGAAGACATGAAGACAGGGTAAACTTTAGGTCTTTTGAGGCAAGGATAAAATGTACAATGTCAATGCGCAGTTGCCTCTACAATTTATATTTCAAATCCGAGTTTGTCATCTGTCCACAGAATGTGATTTCGGATTCACTAGCTGTCTGGTAAAAAAAAATTACTTGGTTTCAGGTATTTGACTAAGAGATATCTTGCTGGGAAAAAAAGGTAGAAGTGGGATTTGAACCCATGTAGCTCCAGCACTTCGCTTCTAATTGGGAGCATGCAGCTCAACACATTGAGCTACCAGAGAAGACATGAAGACAGGGTAAACTTTAGGTCTTTTGAGGCAAGGATAAAATGTACAATGTCAATGCGCAGTTGCCTCTACAATTTATATTTCAAATCCGAGTTTGTCATCTGTCCACAGAATGTGATTTCGGATTCACTAGCTGTCTGGTAAAAAAAAATTACTTGGTTTCAGGTATTTGACTAAGAGATATCTTGCTGGGAAAAAGAGGTGGAAGTGGGATTTGAACCCATGTAGCTCCTGCACTTCACTTCTAATTGGGAGCATGTGGGTCAACACGTTGAGCTACCTGAGAAGATATGAACATAGGGTAAACTTTAGGTCTTTTGAGGCAAGGATAAAATGTACAATGTCAATGCGCAGTTGCCTCTACAATTTATATTTCAAATCCGAGTGTGTCATCTGTCCACAGAATGTGATTTAGGATACACTAGCTGTCTGGTAAAAAAAAATTACTTGGTTTCAGGTATTTGACTAAGAGATATCTTGCTGGGAAAAAAAGGTGGAAGTGGGATTTGAACCCATGTAGCTCCTGCACTTCGCTTCTAATTGGGAGCATATGGCTCAACACGTTGAGCTACCAGAGAAGACATGAAGACAGGGTAAACTTTAGGTCTTTTGAGGCAAGGATAAAATGTACAATGTCAATGCGCAGTTGCCTCTACAATTTATATTTCAAATCCGAGTTTGTCATCTGTCCACAGAATGTGATTTCGGATACACTAGCTGTCTGGTAAAAATAATTACTTGGTTTCAGGTATTTGACAAAGAGATATCTTGCTGGGAAAAACAGGTGGAAGTGGGATTTGAACCCATGTAGCTCCTGCACTTCACTTCTAATTGGGAGCATGTGGCTCAACACGTTGAGCTACCAGAGAAGACATGAAGACAGGGTAAACTTTAGGTCTTTTGAGGCAAGGATAAAATGTACAATGTCAATGCGCAGTTGCCTCTACAATTTATATTTCAAATCCGAGTTTGTCATCTGTGCACAGAATGTGATTTCGGATTCACTAGCTGTCTGGTAAAAAAAAATTACTTGGTTTCAGGTATTTGACTAAGAGATATCTTGCTGGGAAAAAAGGTGGAAGTGGGATTTGAACCCATGTAGCTCCAGCACTTCGCTTCTAATTGGGAGCATGTGGCTCAACACGTTGAGCTACCAGAGAAGACATGAAGACAGGGTAAACTTTAGGTCTTTTGAGGCAAGGATAAAATGTACAATGTCAATGCGCAGTTGCCTCTACAATTTATATTTCAAATCCGAGTTTGTCATCTGTCCACAGAATGTGATTTCGGATTCACTAGCTGTCTGGTAAAAAAAAATTACTTGGTTTCAGGTATTTGACTAAGAGATATCTTGCTGGGAAAAAGAGGTGGAAGTGGGATTTGAACCCATGTAGCTCCTGCACTTCACTTCTAATTGGGAGCATGTGGGTCAACACGTTGAGCTACCTGAGAAGATATGAACATAGGGTAAACTTTAGGTCTTTTGAGGCAAGGATAAAATGTACAATGTCAATCAATCAATCAATCAAATTTTATTTATATAGCGCTTTTTACAACAGTTGTTGTCACAAAGCAGCTTTACAAGTGCCGAGTCCTAGCCCCCAGTGAGCAAGCCAAAGGCGACAGTGGCAAGGAAAAACTCCCTAGTTTTTTTGCATGAGGAAGAAACCTTGAGAGGAACCAAGACTCAGGGGGGGAACCCATCCTCCTCTGGCCGACACCGGTCACCATGACAACAACAACAATATAGACAGAATGTAGACAGAATGTAAAAGATGCAATAATGTCCATTTAGACCGAAAAAGATGTAATAATGTCCATCATGGTGTAGGCATCCGGTTAGGCAGGAGGTGGCCGGCCAGGATGGATCGCTTGTCTCTCCTCATCTCATTATTCCTCAAGCAGGCGGGCAGCCATGTGGAGAAATGAAACAGGGAAAATTAGCTCTGTATGAGGACATATACGGGACAGGTAAAATTATAAACATTTCTGGAGTGTGGCAGCAACTCCGGCACTAAGTTAAATTATTACAGCCTAGCTAAAAAAAGGCAGAACCAGAAGGTAACATAGGCTTGGGGGCATTCTGAGACAATGGCATCCGTCCACTGCACTGTCAACAAACTTGAGTGACCACGAGCAGTGACAGGATGACAGCACCAGCACCCCAGTCTACCATAAAACCCTTCGTCTATGAACCCCTGGATCTGTACCTTTATCTAAGGGGGATATTAATTATCAAACGCTAGACTAAATAAGTGGGTTTTCAACCTAGATTTAAAGATTGTGACTGTGTCAGAGTCCCGGACACATTTAGGAAGATTATTCCAAAGCTGGGGGGCCTTATAAGAAAAGGCTCTTCCCCCTGCTGTTACCTTGTTAATTTGTGGAACTAATAACAGACCAGCACCCTGTGATCTTAGTTGACGTGGGGGTTCATAGTAGGAAATAAGTTCCTGGAGGTATTCAGGAGCAAGCCCGTGTAGTGCTTTGTATGCTAATAATAGAATTTTAAAATCAATACGAAATTTAACTGGGAGCCAATGCAGGGCTGATAGGACTGGTCTAATATGCTGAAATTTTCTAGTTCTGGTCAGAACTCTAGCTGCGGCATTTTGAACTACTTGAAGTTTATTTAGATTCTTATTTGAACATCCTGACAGTAGTGAATTGCAGTAGTCTAGTCTAGAGCTAACAAAGGCGTGCACCAATTTTTCTGCATCATCCTGTGATAATGCATTTCTTAATTTGGCAATGTTGCGGAGATGTAGAAAAGCTATCCTAGTAGTATTATCTATATATTTATCAAATGATAGGTCGGAGTCGAGTATGACGCCTAGGTTTTTGGCTACTGTGCCAGGTGTAATGGGACAGTCTGCAAGATTAAGCATTAAATTAGGAATTTTCTGTCTTGCGGCCTTAGGGCCCACAAGGAGAACTTCTGTTTTGTCCTCATTTAATTGTAGGAAGTTTAGAGACATCCAGCATTTAATATCTCTTACACAGGCCTCAATTTTTCCTAAACTGTCAATGCGCAGTTGCCTCTACAATTTATATTTCAAATCCGAGTGTGTCATCTGTCCACAGAATGTGATTTAGGATACACTAGCTGTCTGGTAAAAAAAAATTACTTGGTTTCAGGTATTTGACAAAGAGATATCTTGCTGGGAAAAAAAGGTGGAAGTGGGATTTAAACCCATGTAGCTCCTGCACTTCACTTCTAATTGGGAGCATGTGGCTCAACACGTTGAGCTACCAGAGAAGACATGAAGACAGGGTAAACTTTAGGTCTTTTGAGGCAAGGATAAAATGTACAATGTCAATGCGCAGTTGCCTCTACAATTTATATTTCAAATCCGAGTTTGTCATCTGTCCACAGAATGTGATTTCGGATTCACTAGCTGTCTGGTAAAAAAAAATTACTTGGTTTCAGGTATTTGACTAAGAGATATCTTGCTGGGAAAAAGAGGTGGAAGTGGGATTTGAACCCATGTAGCTCCTGCACTTCACTTCTAATTGGGAGCATGTGGGTCAACACGTTGAGCTACCTGAGAAGATATGAACATAGGGTAAACTTTAGGTCTTTTGAGGCAAGGATAAAATGTACAATGTCAATGCGCAGTTGCCTCTACAATTTATATTTCAAATCCGAGTGTGTCATCTGTCCACAGAATGTGATTTCGGATACACTAGCTGTCTGGTAAAAAAAAAAAAAAACTTGGTTTCAGGTATTTGACTAAGAGATATCTTGCTGGGAAAAAAAGGTGGAAGTGGGATTTGAACCCATGTAGCTCCTGCACTTTGCTTCTAATTGGGAGCATGCGGCTCAACACATTGAGCTACCAGAGAAGACATGAAGACAGGGTAAACTTTAGGTCTTTTGAGGCAAGGATAAAATGTACAATGTCAATGCGCAGTTGCCTCTACAATTTATATTTCAAATCCGAGTTTGTCATCTGTCCACAGAATGTGATTTCGGATTCACTAGCTGTCTGGTAAAAAAAAATTACTTGGTTTCAGGTATTTGACTAAGAGATATCTTGCTGGGAAAAAAAGGTAGAAGTGGGATTTGAACCCATGTAGCTCCAGCACTTCGCTTCTAATTGGGAGCATGCAGCTCAACACATTGAGCTACCAGAGAAGACATGAAGACAGGGTAAACTTTAGGTCTTTTGAGGCAAGGATAAAATGTACAATGTCAATGCGCAGTTGCCTCTACAATTTATATTTCAAATCCGAGTTTGTCATCTGTCCACAGAATGTGATTTTGGATTCACTAGCTGTCTGGTAAAAAAAAATTACTTGGTTTCAGGTATTTGACTAAGAGATATCTTGCTGGGAAAAAGAGGTGGAAGTGGGATTTGAACCCATGTAGCTCCTGCACTTCACTTCTAATTGGGAGCATGTGGGTCAACACGTTGAGCTACCTGAGAAGATATGAACATAGGGTAAACTTTAGGTCTTTTGAGGCAAGGATAAAATGTACAATGTCAATGCGCAGTTGCCTCTACAATTTATATTTCAAATCCGAGTGTGTCATCTGTCCACAGAATGTGATTTAGGATACACTAGCTGTCTGGTAAAAAAAAAATTACTTGGTTTCAGGTATTTGACTAAGAGATATCTTGCTGGGAAAAAAAGGTGGAAGTGGGATTTGAACCCATGTAGCTCCTGCACTTCGCTTCTAATTGGGAGCATGTGGCTCAACACGTTGAGCTACCTGAGAAGATATGAACATAGGGTAAACTTTAGGTCTTTTGAGGCAAGGATAAAATGTACAATGTCAATGCGCAGTTGCCTCTACAATTTATATTTCAAATCCGAGTGTGTCATCTGTCCACAGAATGTGATTTCGGATACACTAGCTGTCTGGTAAAAAAAAAAAAAAACTTGGTTTCAGGTATTTGACTAAGAGATATCTTGCTGGGAAAAAAAGGTGGAAGTGGGATTTGAACCCATGTAGCTCCTGCACTTTGCTTCTAATTGGGAGCATGCGGCTCAACACATTGAGCTACCAGAGAAGACATGAAGACAGGGTAAACTTTAGGTCTTTTGAGGCAAGGATAAAATGTACAATGTCAATGCGCAGTTGCCTCTACAATTTATATTTCAAATCCGAGTTTGTCATCTGTCCACAGAATGTGATTTCGGATACACTAGCTGTCTGGTAAAAAAAAAATTACTTGGTTTTAGGTATTTGACTAAGAGATATCTTGCTGGGAAAAAAAGGTGGAAGTGGGATTTGAACCCATGTAGCTCCTGCACTTCGCTTCTAATTGGGAGCATGTGGCTCAACACGTTGAGCTACCTGAGAAGATATGAAAATAGGGTAAACTTTAGGTCTTTTGAGGCAAGGATAAAATGTACAATGTCAATGCGCAGTTGCCTCTACAATTTATATTTCAAATCCGAGTTTGTCATCTGTCCACAGAATGTGATTTCGGATACACTAGCTGTCTGGTAAAAAAAAAAATTACTTGGTTTCAGGTATTTGACTAAGAGATATCTTGCTGGGAAAAAAAGGTGGAAGTGGGATTTGAACCCATGTAGCTCCTGCACTTCGCTTCTAATTGGGAGCATGTGGCTCAACACGTTGAGCTACCAGAGAAGACATGAAGACAGGGTAAACTTTAGGTCTTTTGAGGCAAGGATAAAATGTACAATGTCAATGCGCAGTTGCCTCTACAATTTATATTTCAAATCCGAGTTTGTCATCTGTCCACAGAATGTGATTTCGGATACACTAGCTGTCTGGTAAAAAAAAATTACTTGGTTTCAGGTATTTGACTAAGAGATATCTTGCTGGGAAAAAAAGGTAGAAGTGGGATTTGAACCCATGTAGCTCCAGCACTTCGCTTCTAATTGGGAGCATGCAGCTCAACACATTGAGCTACCAGAGAAGACATGAAGACAGGGTAAACTTTAGGTCTTTTGAGGCAAGGATAAAATGTACAATGTCAATGCGCAGTTGCCTCTACAATTTATATTTCAAATCCGAGTTTGTCATCTGTCCACAGAATGTGATTTCGGATTCACTAGCTGTCTGGTAAAAAAAAATTACTTGGTTTCAGGTATTTGACTAAGAGATATCTTGCTGGGAAAAAGAGGTGGAAGTGGGATTTGAACCCATGTAGCTCCTGCACTTCACTTCTAATTGGGAGCATGTGGGTCAACACGTTGAGCTACCTGAGAAGATATGAACATAGGGTAAACTTTAGGTCTTTTGAGGCAAGGATAAAATGTACAATGTCAATGCGCAGTTGCCTCTACAATTTATATTTCAAATCCGAGTGTGTCATCTGTCCACAGAATGTGATTTAGGATACACTAGCTGTCTGGTAAAAAAAAAATTACTTGGTTTCAGGTATTTGACTAAGAGATATCTTGCTGGGAAAAAAAGGTGGAAGTGGGATTTGAACCCATGTAGCTCCTGCACTTCGCTTCTAATTGGGAGCATGTGGCTCAACACGTTGAGCTACCTGAGAAGATATGAACATAGGGTAAACTTTAGGTCTTTTGAGGCAAGGATAAAATGTACAATGTCAATGCGCAGTTGCCTCTACAATTTATATTTCAAATCCGAGTGTGTCATCTGTCCACAGAATGTGATTTCGGATACACTAGCTGTCTGGTAAAAAAAAAAAAAAACTTGGTTTCAGGTATTTGACTAAGAGATATCTTGCTGGGAAAAAAAGGTGGAAGTGGGATTTGAACCCATGTAGCTCCTGCACTTTGCTTCTAATTGGGAGCATGCGGCTCAACACATTGAGCTACCAGAGAAGACATGAAGACAGGGTAAACTTTAGGTCTTTTGAGGCAAGGATAAAATGTACAATGTCAATGCGCAGTTGCCTCTACAATTTATATTTCAAATCCGAGTTTGTCATCTGTCCACAGAATGTGATTTCGGATACACTAGCTGTCTGGTAAAAAAAAAATTACTTGGTTTTAGGTATTTGACTAAGAGATATCTTGCTGGGAAAAAAAGGTGGAAGTGGGATTTGAACCCATGTAGCTCCTGCACTTCGCTTCTAATTGGGAGCATGTGGCTCAACACGTTGAGCTACCTGAGAAGATATGAAAATAGGGTAAACTTTAGGTCTTTTGAGGCAAGGATAAAATGTACAATGTCAATGCGCAGTTGCCTCTACAATTTATATTTCAAATCCGAGTTTGTCATCTGTCCACAGAATGTGATTTCGGATACACTAGCTGTCTGGTAAAAAAAAAAATTACTTGGTTTCAGGTATTTGACTAAGAGATATCTTGCTGGGAAAAAAAGGTGGAAGTGGGATTTGAACCCATGTAGCTCCTGCACTTCGCTTCTAATTGGGAGCATGTGGCTCAACACGTTGAGCTACCAGAGAAGACATGAAGACAGGGTAAACTTTAGGTCTTTTGAGGCAAGGATAAAATGTACAATGTCAATGCGCAGTTGCCTCTACAATTTATATTTCAAATCCGAGTTTGTCATCTGTCCACAGAATGTGATTTCGGATACACTAGCTGTCTGGTAAAAAAAAATTACTTGGTTTCAGGTATTTGACTAAGAGATATCTTGCTGGGAAAAAAAAGGTGGAAGTGGGATTGAACCCATGTAGCTCCTGCACTTCGCTTCTAATTGGGAGCATATGGCTCAACACGTTGAGCTACCAGAGAAGACATGAAGACAGGGTAAACTTTAGGTCTTTTGAGGCAAGGATAAAATGTACAATGTCAATGCGCAGTTGCCTCTACAATTTATATTTCAAATCCGAGTTTGTCATCTGTCCACAGAATGTGATTTCGGATACACTAGCTGTCTGGTAAAAATAATTACTTGGTTTCAGGTATTTGACAAAGAGATATCTTGCTGGGAAAAACAGGTGGAAGTGGGATTTGAACCCATGTAGCTCCTGCACTTCACTTCTAATTGGGAGCATGTGGCTCAACACGTTGAGCTACCAGAGAAGACATGAAGACAGGGTAAACTTTAGGTCTTTTGAGGCAAGGATAAAATGTACAATGTCAATGCGCAGTTGCCTCTACAATTTATATTTCAAATCCGAGTTTGTCATCTGTGCACAGAATGTGATTTCGGATTCACTAGCTGTCTGGTAAAAAAAAATTACTTGGTTTCAGGTATTTGACTAAGAGATATCTTGCTGGGAAAAAAGGTGGAAGTGGGATTTGAACCCATGTAGCTCCAGCACTTCGCTTCTAATTGGGAGCATGTGGCTCAACACGTTGAGCTACCAGAGAAGACATGAAGACAGGGTAAACTTTAGGTCTTTTGAGGCAAGGATAAAATGTACAATGTCAATGCGCAGTTGCCTCTACAATTTATATTTCAAATCCGAGTTTGTCATCTGTCCACAGAATGTGATTTCGGATTCACTAGCTGTCTGGTAAAAAAAAATTACTTGGTTTCAGGTATTTGACTAAGAGATATCTTGCTGGGAAAAAGAGGTGGAAGTGGGATTTGAACCCATGTAGCTCCTGCACTTCACTTCTAATTGGGAGCATGTGGGTCAACACGTTGAGCTACCTGAGAAGATATGAACATAGGGTAAACTTTAGGTCTTTTGAGGCAAGGATAAAATGTACAATGTCAATCAATCAATCAATCAAATTTTATTTATATAGCGCTTTTTACAACAGTTGTTGTCACAAAGCAGCTTTACAAGTGCCGAGTCCTAGCCCCCAGTGAGCAAGCCAAAGGCGACAGTGGCAAGGAAAAACTCCCTAGTTTTTTTGCATGAGGAAGAAACCTTGAGAGGAACCAAGACTCAGGGGGGGAACCCATCCTCCTCTGGCCGACACCGGTCACCATGACAACAACAACAATATAGACAGAATGTAGACAGAATGTAAAAGATGCAATAATGTCCATTTAGACCGAAAAAGATGTAATAATGTCCATCATGGTGTAGGCATCCGGTTAGGCAGGAGGTGGCCGGCCAGGATGGATCGCTTGTCTCTCCTCATCTCATTATTCCTCAAGCAGGCGGGCAGCCATGTGGAGAAATGAAACAGGGAAAATTAGCTCTGTATGAGGACATATACGGGACAGGTAAAATTATAAACATTTCTGGAGTGTGGCAGCAACTCCGGCACTAAGTTAAATTATTACAGCCTAGCTAAAAAAAGGCAGAACCAGAAGGTAACATAGGCTTGGGGGCATTCTGAGACAATGGCATCCGTCCACTGCACTGTCAACAAACTTGAGTGACCACGAGCAGTGACAGGATGACAGCACCAGCACCCCAGTCTACCATAAAACCCTTCGTCTATGAACCCCTGGATCTGTACCTTTATCTAAGGGGGATATTAATTATCAAACGCTAGACTAAATAAGTGGGTTTTCAACCTAGATTTAAAGATTGTGACTGTGTCAGAGTCCCGGACACATTTAGGAAGATTATTCCAAAGCTGGGGGGCCTTATAAGAAAAGGCTCTTCCCCCTGCTGTTACCTTGTTAATTTGTGGAACTAATAACAGACCAGCACCCTGTGATCTTAGTTGACGTGGGGGTTCATAGTAGGAAATAAGTTCCTGGAGGTATTCAGGAGCAAGCCCGTGTAGTGCTTTGTATGCTAATAATAGAATTTTAAAATCAATACGAAATTTAACTGGGAGCCAATGCAGGGCTGATAGGACTGGTCTAATATGCTGAAATTTTCTAGTTCTGGTCAGAACTCTAGCTGCGGCATTTTGAACTACTTGAAGTTTATTTAGATTCTTATTTGAACATCCTGACAGTAGTGAATTGCAGTAGTCTAGTCTAGAGCTAACAAAGGCGTGCACCAATTTTTCTGCATCATCCTGTGATAATGCATTTCTTAATTTGGCAATGTTGCGGAGATGTAGAAAAGCTATCCTAGTAGTATTATCTATATATTTATCAAATGATAGGTCGGAGTCGAGTATGACGCCTAGGTTTTTGGCTACTGTGCCAGGTGTAATGGGACAGTCTGCAAGATTAAGCATTAAATTAGGAATTTTCTGTCTTGCGGCCTTAGGGCCCACAAGGAGAACTTCTGTTTTGTCCTCATTTAATTGTAGGAAGTTTAGAGACATCCAGCATTTAATATCTCTTACACAGGCCTCAATTTTTCCTAAACTGTCAATGCGCAGTTGCCTCTACAATTTATATTTCAAATCCGAGTGTGTCATCTGTCCACAGAATGTGATTTAGGATACACTAGCTGTCTGGTAAAAAAAAATTACTTGGTTTCAGGTATTTGACAAAGAGATATCTTGCTGGGAAAAAAAGGTGGAAGTGGGATTTAAACCCATGTAGCTCCTGCACTTCACTTCTAATTGGGAGCATGCGGCTCAACACGTTGAGCTACCAGAGAAGACATGAAGACAGGGTAAACTTTAGGTCTTTTGAGGCAAGGATAAAATGTACAATGTCAATGCGCAGTTGCCTCTACAATTTATATTTCAAATCCGAGTTTGTCATCTGTCCACAGAATGTGATTTCGGATTCACTAGCTGTCTGGTAAAAAAAAATTACTTGGTTTCAGGTATTTGACTAAGAGATATCTTGCTGGGAAAAAGAGGTGGAAGTGGGATTTGAACCCATGTAGCTCCTGCACTTCACTTCTAATTGGGAGCATGTGGGTCAACACGTTGAGCTACCTGAGAAGATATGAACATAGGGTAAACTTTAGGTCTTTTGAGGCAAGGATAAAATGTACAATGTCAATGCGCAGTTGCCTCTACAATTTATATTTCAAATCCGAGTGTGTCATCTGTCCACAGAATGTGATTTCGGATACACTAGCTGTCTGGTAAAAAAAAAAAAAAACTTGGTTTCAGGTATTTGACTAAGAGATATCTTGCTGGGAAAAAAAGGTGGAAGTGGGATTTGAACCCATGTAGCTCCTGCACTTTGCTTCTAATTGGGAGCATGCGGCTCAACACATTGAGCTACCAGAGAAGACATGAAGACAGGGTAAACTTTAGGTCTTTTGAGGCAAGGATAAAATGTACAATGTCAATGCGCAGTTGCCTCTACAATTTATATTTCAAATCCGAGTTTGTCATCTGTCCACAGAATGTGATTTCGGATTCACTAGCTGTCTGGTAAAAAAAAATTACTTGGTTTCAGGTATTTGACTAAGAGATATCTTGCTGGGAAAAAAAGGTAGAAGTGGGATTTGAACCCATGTAGCTCCAGCACTTCGCTTCTAATTGGGAGCATGCAGCTCAACACATTGAGCTACCAGAGAAGACATGAAGACAGGGTAAACTTTAGGTCTTTTGAGGCAAGGATAAAATGTACAATGTCAATGCGCAGTTGCCTCTACAATTTATATTTCAAATCCGAGTTTGTCATCTGTCCACAGAATGTGATTTCGGATACACTAGCTGTCTGGTAAAAATAATTACTTGGTTTCAGGTATTTGACAAAGAGATATCTTGCTGGGAAAAACAGGTGGAAGTGGGATTTGAACCCATGTAGCTCCTGCACTTCACTTCTAATTGGGAGCATGTGGCTCAACACGTTGAGCTACCAGAGAAGACATGAAGACAGGGTAAACTTTAGGTCTTTTGAGGCAAGGATAAAATGTACAATGTCAATGCGCAGTTGCCTCTACAATTTATATTTCAAATCCGAGTTTGTCATCTGTGCACAGAATGTGATTTCGGATTCACTAGCTGTCTGGTAAAAAAAAATTACTTGGTTTCAGGTATTTGACTAAGAGATATCTTGCTGGGAAAAAAGGTGGAAGTGGGATTTGAACCCATGTAGCTCCAGCACTTCGCTTCTAATTGGGAGCATGTGGCTCAACACGTTGAGCTACCAGAGAAGACATGAAGACAGGGTAAACTTTAGGTCTTTTGAGGCAAGGATAAAATGTACAATGTCAATGCGCAGTTGCCTCTACAATTTATATTTCAAATCCGAGTTTGTCATCTGTCCACAGAATGTGATTTCGGATTCACTAGCTGTCTGGTAAAAAAAAATTACTTGGTTTCAGGTATTTGACTAAGAGATATCTTGCTGGGAAAAAGAGGTGGAAGTGGGATTTGAACCCATGTAGCTCCTGCACTTCACTTCTAATTGGGAGCATGTGGGTCAACACGTTGAGCTACCTGAGAAGATATGAACATAGGGTAAACTTTAGGTCTTTTGAGGCAAGGATAAAATGTACAATGTCAATCAATCAATCAATCAAATTTTATTTATATAGCGCTTTTTACAACAGTTGTTGTCACAAAGCAGCTTTACAAGTGCCGAGTCCTAGCCCCCAGTGAGCAAGCCAAAGGCGACAGTGGCAAGGAAAAACTCCCTAGTTTTTTTGCATGAGGAAGAAACCTTGAGAGGAACCAAGACTCAGGGGGGGAACCCATCCTCCTCTGGCCGACACCGGTCACCATGACAACAACAACAATATAGACAGAATGTAGACAGAATGTAAAAGATGCAATAATGTCCATTTAGACCGAAAAAGATGTAATAATGTCCATCATGGTGTAGGCATCCGGTTAGGCAGGAGGTGGCCGGCCAGGATGGATCGCTTGTCTCTCCTCATCTCATTATTCCTCAAGCAGGCGGGCAGCCATGTGGAGAAATGAAACAGGGAAAATTAGCTCTGTATGAGGACATATACGGGACAGGTAAAATTATAAACATTTCTGGAGTGTGGCAGCAACTCCGGCACTAAGTTAAATTATTACAGCCTAGCTAAAAAAAGGCAGAACCAGAAGGTAACATAGGCTTGGGGGCATTCTGAGACAATGGCATCCGTCCACTGCACTGTCAACAAACTTGAGTGACCACGAGCAGTGACAGGATGACAGCACCAGCACCCCAGTCTACCATAAAACCCTTCGTCTATGAACCCCTGGATCTGTACCTTTATCTAAGGGGGATATTAATTATCAAACGCTAGACTAAATAAGTGGGTTTTCAACCTAGATTTAAAGATTGTGACTGTGTCAGAGTCCCGGACACATTTAGGAAGATTATTCCAAAGCTGGGGGGCCTTATAAGAAAAGGCTCTTCCCCCTGCTGTTACCTTGTTAATTTGTGGAACTAATAACAGACCAGCACCCTGTGATCTTAGTTGACGTGGGGGTTCATAGTAGGAAATAAGTTCCTGGAGGTATTCAGGAGCAAGCCCGTGTAGTGCTTTGTATGCTAATAATAGAATTTTAAAATCAATACGAAATTTAACTGGGAGCCAATGCAGGGCTGATAGGACTGGTCTAATATGCTGAAATTTTCTAGTTCTGGTCAGAACTCTAGCTGCGGCATTTTGAACTACTTGAAGTTTATTTAGATTCTTATTTGAACATCCTGACAGTAGTGAATTGCAGTAGTCTAGTCTAGAGCTAACAAAGGCGTGCACCAATTTTTCTGCATCATCCTGTGATAATGCATTTCTTAATTTGGCAATGTTGCGGAGATGTAGAAAAGCTATCCTAGTAGTATTATCTATATATTTATCAAATGATAGGTCGGAGTCGAGTATGACGCCTAGGTTTTTGGCTACTGTGCCAGGTGTAATGGGACAGTCTGCAAGATTAAGCATTAAATTAGGAATTTTCTGTCTTGCGGCCTTAGGGCCCACAAGGAGAACTTCTGTTTTGTCCTCATTTAATTGTAGGAAGTTTAGAGACATCCAGCATTTAATATCTCTTACACAGGCCTCAATTTTTCCTAAACTGTCAATGCGCAGTTGCCTCTACAATTTATATTTCAAATCCGAGTGTGTCATCTGTCCACAGAATGTGATTTAGGATACACTAGCTGTCTGGTAAAAAAAAATTACTTGGTTTCAGGTATTTGACAAAGAGATATCTTGCTGGGAAAAAAAGGTGGAAGTGGGATTTAAACCCATGTAGCTCCTGCACTTCACTTCTAATTGGGAGCATGCGGCTCAACACGTTGAGCTACCAGAGAAGACATGAAGACAGGGTAAACTTTAGGTCTTTTGAGGCAAGGATAAAATGTACAATGTCAATGCGCAGTTGCCTCTACAATTTATATTTCAAATCCGAGTTTGTCATCTGTCCACAGAATGTGATTTCGGATTCACTAGCTGTCTGGTAAAAAAAAATTACTTGGTTTCAGGTATTTGACTAAGAGATATCTTGCTGGGAAAAAGAGGTGGAAGTGGGATTTGAACCCATGTAGCTCCTGCACTTCACTTCTAATTGGGAGCATGTGGGTCAACACGTTGAGCTACCTGAGAAGATATGAACATAGGGTAAACTTTAGGTCTTTTGAGGCAAGGATAAAATGTACAATGTCAATGCGCAGTTGCCTCTACAATTTATATTTCAAATCCGAGTGTGTCATCTGTCCACAGAATGTGATTTCGGATACACTAGCTGTCTGGTAAAAAAAAAAAAAAACTTGGTTTCAGGTATTTGACTAAGAGATATCTTGCTGGGAAAAAAAGGTGGAAGTGGGATTTGAACCCATGTAGCTCCTGCACTTTGCTTCTAATTGGGAGCATGCGGCTCAACACATTGAGCTACCAGAGAAGACATGAAGACAGGGTAAACTTTAGGTCTTTTGAGGCAAGGATAAAATGTACAATGTCAATGCGCAGTTGCCTCTACAATTTATATTTCAAATCCGAGTTTGTCATCTGTCCACAGAATGTGATTTCGGATTCACTAGCTGTCTGGTAAAAAAAAATTACTTGGTTTCAGGTATTTGACTAAGAGATATCTTGCTGGGAAAAAAAGGTAGAAGTGGGATTTGAACCCATGTAGCTCCAGCACTTCGCTTCTAATTGGGAGCATGCAGCTCAACACATTGAGCTACCAGAGAAGACATGAAGACAGGGTAAACTTTAGGTCTTTTGAGGCAAGGATAAAATGTACAATGTCAATGCGCAGTTGCCTCTACAATTTATATTTCAAATCCGAGTTTGTCATCTGTCCACAGAATGTGATTTTGGATTCACTAGCTGTCTGGTAAAAAAAAATTACTTGGTTTCAGGTATTTGACTAAGAGATATCTTGCTGGGAAAAAGAGGTGGAAGTGGGATTTGAACCCATGTAGCTCCTGCACTTCACTTCTAATTGGGAGCATGTGGGTCAACACGTTGAGCTACCTGAGAAGATATGAACATAGGGTAAACTTTAGGTCTTTTGAGGCAAGGATAAAATGTACAATGTCAATGCGCAGTTGCCTCTACAATTTATATTTCAAATCCGAGTGTGTCATCTGTCCACAGAATGTGATTTAGGATACACTAGCTGTCTGGTAAAAAAAAAATTACTTGGTTTCAGGTATTTGACTAAGAGATATCTTGCTGGGAAAAAAAGGTGGAAGTGGGATTTGAACCCATGTAGCTCCTGCACTTCGCTTCTAATTGGGAGCATGTGGCTCAACACGTTGAGCTACCTGAGAAGATATGAACATAGGGTAAACTTTAGGTCTTTTGAGGCAAGGATAAAATGTACAATGTCAATGCGCAGTTGCCTCTACAATTTATATTTCAAATCCGAGTGTGTCATCTGTCCACAGAATGTGATTTCGGATACACTAGCTGTCTGGTAAAAAAAAAAAAAAACTTGGTTTCAGGTATTTGACTAAGAGATATCTTGCTGGGAAAAAAAGGTGGAAGTGGGATTTGAACCCATGTAGCTCCTGCACTTTGCTTCTAATTGGGAGCATGCGGCTCAACACATTGAGCTACCAGAGAAGACATGAAGACAGGGTAAACTTTAGGTCTTTTGAGGCAAGGATAAAATGTACAATGTCAATGCGCAGTTGCCTCTACAATTTATATTTCAAATCCGAGTTTGTCATCTGTCCACAGAATGTGATTTCGGATACACTAGCTGTCTGGTAAAAAAAAAATTACTTGGTTTTAGGTATTTGACTAAGAGATATCTTGCTGGGAAAAAAAGGTGGAAGTGGGATTTGAACCCATGTAGCTCCTGCACTTCGCTTCTAATTGGGAGCATGTGGCTCAACACGTTGAGCTACCTGAGAAGATATGAAAATAGGGTAAACTTTAGGTCTTTTGAGGCAAGGATAAAATGTACAATGTCAATGCGCAGTTGCCTCTACAATTTATATTTCAAATCCGAGTTTGTCATCTGTCCACAGAATGTGATTTCGGATACACTAGCTGTCTGGTAAAAAAAAAAATTACTTGGTTTCAGGTATTTGACTAAGAGATATCTTGCTGGGAAAAAAAGGTGGAAGTGGGATTTGAACCCATGTAGCTCCTGCACTTCGCTTCTAATTGGGAGCATGTGGCTCAACACGTTGAGCTACCAGAGAAGACATGAAGACAGGGTAAACTTTAGGTCTTTTGAGGCAAGGATAAAATGTACAATGTCAATGCGCAGTTGCCTCTACAATTTATATTTCAAATCCGAGTTTGTCATCTGTCCACAGAATGTGATTTCGGATACACTAGCTGTCTGGTAAAAAAAAATTACTTGGTTTTAGGTATTTGACTAAGAGATATCTTGCTGGGAAAAAAAGGTAGAAGTGGGATTTGAACCCATGTAGCTCCAGCACTTCGCTTCTAATTGGGAGCATGCAGCTCAACACATTGAGCTACCAGAGAAGACATGAAGACAGGGTAAACTTTAGGTCTTTTGAGGCAAGGATAAAATGTACAATGTCAATGCGCAGTTGCCTCTACAATTTATATTTCAAATCCGAGTTTGTCATCTGTCCACAGAATGTGATTTCGGATTCACTAGCTGTCTGGTAAAAAAAAATTACTTGGTTTCAGGTATTTGACTAAGAGATATCTTGCTGGGAAAAAGAGGTGGAAGTGGGATTTGAACCCATGTAGCTCCTGCACTTCACTTCTAATTGGGAGCATGTGGGTCAACACGTTGAGCTACCTGAGAAGATATGAACATAGGGTAAACTTTAGGTCTTTTGAGGCAAGGATAAAATGTACAATGTCAATGCGCAGTTGCCTCTACAATTTATATTTCAAATCCGAGTGTGTCATCTGTCCACAGAATGTGATTTAGGATACACTAGCTGTCTGGTAAAAAAAAAATTACTTGGTTTCAGGTATTTGACAAAGAGATATCTTGCTGGGAAAAAAAGGTGGAAGTGGGATTTAAACCCATGTAGCTCCTGCACTTCACTTCTAATTGGGAGCATGCGGCTCAACACGTTGAGCTACCAGAGAAGACATGAAGACAGGGTAAACTTTAGGTCTTTTGAGGCAAGGATAAAATGTACAATGTCAATGCGCAGTTGCCTCTACAATTTATATTTCAAATCCGAGTTTGTCATCTGTCCACAGAATGTGATTTCGGATTCACTAGCTGTCTGGTAAAAAAAAATTACTTGGTTTCAGGTATTTGACTAAGAGATATCTTGCTGGGAAAAAGAGGTGGAAGTGGGATTTGAACACATGTAGCTCCTGCACTTCACTTCTAATTGGGAGCATGTGGGTCAACACGTTGAGCTACCTGAGAAGATATGAACATAGGGTAAACTTTAGGTCTTTTGAGGCAAGGATAAAATGTACAATGTCAATGCGCAGTTGCCTCTACAATTTATATTTCAAATCCGAGTGTGTCATCTGTCCACAGAATGTGATTTCGGATACACTAGCTGTCTGGTAAAAAAAAAAAAAAACTTGGTTTCAGGTATTTGACTAAGAGATATCTTGCTGGGAAAAAAAGGTGGAAGTGGGATTTGAACCCATGTAGCTCCTGCACTTTGCTTCTAATTGGGAGCATGCGGCTCAACACATTGAGCTACCAGAGAAGACATGAAGACAGGGTAAACTTTAGGTCTTTTGAGGCAAGGATAAAATGTACAATGTCAATGCGCAGTTGCCTCTACAATTTATATTTCAAATCCGAGTTTGTCATCTGTCCACAGAATGTGATTTCGGATTCACTAGCTGTCTGGTAAAAAAAAATTACTTGGTTTCAGGTATTTGACTAAGAGATATCTTGCTGGGAAAAAAAGGTAGAAGTGGGATTTGAACCCATGTAGCTCCAGCACTTCGCTTCTAATTGGGAGCATGCAGCTCAACACATTGAGCTACCAGAGAAGACATGAAGACAGGGTAAACTTTAGGTCTTTTGAGGCAAGGATAAAATGTACAATGTCAATGCGCAGTTGCCTCTACAATTTATATTTCAAATCCGAGTTTGTCATCTGTCCACAGAATGTGATTTCGGATACACTAGCTGTCTGGTAAAAATAATTACTTGGTTTCAGGTATTTGACAAAGAGATATCTTGCTGGGAAAAACAGGTGGAAGTGGGATTTGAACCCATGTAGCTCCTGCACTTCACTTCTAATTGGGAGCATGTGGCTCAACACGTTGAGCTACCAGAGAAGACATGAAGACAGGGTAAACTTTAGGTCTTTTGAGGCAAGGATAAAATGTACAATGTCAATGCGCAGTTGCCTCTACAATTTATATTTCAAATCCGAGTTTGTCATCTGTGCACAGAATGTGATTTCGGATTCACTAGCTGTCTGGTAAAAAAAAATTACTTGGTTTCAGGTATTTGACTAAGAGATATCTTGCTGGGAAAAAAGGTGGAAGTGGGATTTGAACCCATGTAGCTCCAGCACTTCGCTTCTAATTGGGAGCATGTGGCTCAACACGTTGAGCTACCAGAGAAGACATGAAGACAGGGTAAACTTTAGGTCTTTTGAGGCAAGGATAAAATGTACAATGTCAATGCGCAGTTGCCTCTACAATTTATATTTCAAATCCGAGTTTGTCATCTGTCCACAGAATGTGATTTCGGATTCACTAGCTGTCTGGTAAAAAAAAATTACTTGGTTTCAGGTATTTGACTAAGAGATATCTTGCTGGGAAAAAGAGGTGGAAGTGGGATTTGAACCCATGTAGCTCCTGCACTTCACTTCTAATTGGGAGCATGTGGGTCAACACGTTGAGCTACCTGAGAAGATATGAACATAGGGTAAACTTTAGGTCTTTTGAGGCAAGGATAAAATGTACAATGTCAATCAATCAATCAATCAAATTTTATTTATATAGCGCTTTTTACAACAGTTGTTGTCACAAAGCAGCTTTACAAGTGCCGAGTCCTAGCCCCCAGTGAGCAAGCCAAAGGCGACAGTGGCAAGGAAAAACTCCCTAGTTTTTTTGCATGAGGAAGAAACCTTGAGAGGAACCAAGACTCAGGGGGGGAACCCATCCTCCTCTGGCCGACACCGGTCACCATGACAACAACAACAATATAGACAGAATGTAGACAGAATGTAAAAGATGCAATAATGTCCATTTAGACCGAAAAAGATGTAATAATGTCCATCATGGTGTAGGCATCCGGTTAGGCAGGAGGTGGCCGGCCAGGATGGATCGCTTGTCTCTCCTCATCTCATTATTCCTCAAGCAGGCGGGCAGCCATGTGGAGAAATGAAACAGGGAAAATTAGCTCTGTATGAGGACATATACGGGACAGGTAAAATTATAAACATTTCTGGAGTGTGGCAGCAACTCCGGCACTAAGTTAAATTATTACAGCCTAGCTAAAAAAAGGCAGAACCAGAAGGTAACATAGGCTTGGGGGCATTCTGAGACAATGGCATCCGTCCACTGCACTGTCAACAAACTTGAGTGACCACGAGCAGTGACAGGATGACAGCACCAGCACCCCAGTCTACCATAAAACCCTTCGTCTATGAACCCCTGGATCTGTACCTTTATCTAAGGGGGATATTAATTATCAAACGCTAGACTAAATAAGTGGGTTTTCAACCTAGATTTAAAGATTGTGACTGTGTCAGAGTCCCGGACACATTTAGGAAGATTATTCCAAAGCTGGGGGGCCTTATAAGAAAAGGCTCTTCCCCCTGCTGTTACCTTGTTAATTTGTGGAACTAATAACAGACCAG
Source organism: Brachyhypopomus gauderio (assembly GCF_052324685.1). Taxonomy (NCBI): domain Eukaryota; kingdom Metazoa; phylum Chordata; class Actinopteri; order Gymnotiformes; family Hypopomidae; genus Brachyhypopomus; species Brachyhypopomus gauderio. The sequence continues at coordinate 24,566 of NW_027507014.1, forward strand.
CACCCTGTGATCTTAGTTGACGTGGGGGTTCATAGTAGGAAATAAGTTCCTGGAGGTATTCAGGAGCAAGCCCGTGTAGTGCTTTGTATGCTAATAATAGAATTTTAAAATCAATACGAAATTTAACTGGGAGCCAATGCAGGGCTGATAGGACTGGTCTAATATGCTGAAATTTTCTAGTTCTGGTCAGAACTCTAGCTGCGGCATTTTGAACTACTTGAAGTTTATTTAGATTCTTATTTGAACATCCTGACAGTAGTGAATTGCAGTAGTCTAGTCTAGAGCTAACAAAGGCGTGCACCAATTTTTCTGCATCATCCTGTGATAATGCATTTCTTAATTTGGCAATGTTGCGGAGATGTAGAAAAGCTATCCTAGTAGTATTATCTATATATTTATCAAATGATAGGTCGGAGTCGAGTATGACGCCTAGGTTTTTGGCTACTGTGCCAGGTGTAATGGGACAGTCTGCAAGATTAAGCATTAAATTAGGAATTTTCTGTCTTGCGGCCTTAGGGCCCACAAGGAGAACTTCTGTTTTGTCCTCATTTAATTGTAGGAAGTTTAGAGACATCCAGCATTTAATATCTCTTACACAGGCCTCAATTTTTCCTAAACTGTCAATGCGCAGTTGCCTCTACAATTTATATTTCAAATCCGAGTGTGTCATCTGTCCACAGAATGTGATTTAGGATACACTAGCTGTCTGGTAAAAAAAAATTACTTGGTTTCAGGTATTTGACAAAGAGATATCTTGCTGGGAAAAAAAGGTGGAAGTGGGATTTAAACCCATGTAGCTCCTGCACTTCACTTCTAATTGGGAGCATGCGGCTCAACACGTTGAGCTACCAGAGAAGACATGAAGACAGGGTAAACTTTAGGTCTTTTGAGGCAAGGATAAAATGTACAATGTCAATGCGCAGTTGCCTCTACAATTTATATTTCAAATCCGAGTTTGTCATCTGTCCACAGAATGTGATTTCGGATTCACTAGCTGTCTGGTAAAAAAAAATTACTTGGTTTCAGGTATTTGACTAAGAGATATCTTGCTGGGAAAAAGAGGTGGAAGTGGGATTTGAACCCATGTAGCTCCTGCACTTCACTTCTAATTGGGAGCATGTGGGTCAACACGTTGAGCTACCTGAGAAGATATGAACATAGGGTAAACTTTAGGTCTTTTGAGGCAAGGATAAAATGTACAATGTCAATGCGCAGTTGCCTCTACAATTTATATTTCAAATCCGAGTGTGTCATCTGTCCACAGAATGTGATTTCGGATACACTAGCTGTCTGGTAAAAAAAAAAAAAAACTTGGTTTCAGGTATTTGACTAAGAGATATCTTGCTGGGAAAAAAAGGTGGAAGTGGGATTTGAACCCATGTAGCTCCTGCACTTTGCTTCTAATTGGGAGCATGCGGCTCAACACATTGAGCTACCAGAGAAGACATGAAGACAGGGTAAACTTTAGGTCTTTTGAGGCAAGGATAAAATGTACAATGTCAATGCGCAGTTGCCTCTACAATTTATATTTCAAATCCGAGTTTGTCATCTGTCCACAGAATGTGATTTCGGATTCACTAGCTGTCTGGTAAAAAAAAATTACTTGGTTTCAGGTATTTGACTAAGAGATATCTTGCTGGGAAAAAAAGGTAGAAGTGGGATTTGAACCCATGTAGCTCCAGCACTTCGCTTCTAATTGGGAGCATGCAGCTCAACACATTGAGCTACCAGAGAAGACATGAAGACAGGGTAAACTTTAGGTCTTTTGAGGCAAGGATAAAATGTACAATGTCAATGCGCAGTTGCCTCTACAATTTATATTTCAAATCCGAGTTTGTCATCTGTCCACAGAATGTGATTTTGGATTCACTAGCTGTCTGGTAAAAAAAAATTACTTGGTTTCAGGTATTTGACTAAGAGATATCTTGCTGGGAAAAAGAGGTGGAAGTGGGATTTGAACCCATGTAGCTCCTGCACTTCACTTCTAATTGGGAGCATGTGGGTCAACACGTTGAGCTACCTGAGAAGATATGAACATAGGGTAAACTTTAGGTCTTTTGAGGCAAGGATAAAATGTACAATGTCAATGCGCAGTTGCCTCTACAATTTATATTTCAAATCCGAGTGTGTCATCTGTCCACAGAATGTGATTTAGGATACACTAGCTGTCTGGTAAAAAAAAAATTACTTGGTTTCAGGTATTTGACTAAGAGATATCTTGCTGGGAAAAAAAGGTGGAAGTGGGATTTGAACCCATGTAGCTCCTGCACTTCGCTTCTAATTGGGAGCATGTGGCTCAACACGTTGAGCTACCTGAGAAGATATGAACATAGGGTAAACTTTAGGTCTTTTGAGGCAAGGATAAAATGTACAATGTCAATGCGCAGTTGCCTCTACAATTTATATTTCAAATCCGAGTGTGTCATCTGTCCACAGAATGTGATTTCGGATACACTAGCTGTCTGGTAAAAAAAAAAAAAAACTTGGTTTCAGGTATTTGACTAAGAGATATCTTGCTGGGAAAAAAAGGTGGAAGTGGGATTTGAACCCATGTAGCTCCTGCACTTTGCTTCTAATTGGGAGCATGCGGCTCAACACATTGAGCTACCAGAGAAGACATGAAGACAGGGTAAACTTTAGGTCTTTTGAGGCAAGGATAAAATGTACAATGTCAATGCGCAGTTGCCTCTACAATTTATATTTCAAATCCGAGTTTGTCATCTGTCCACAGAATGTGATTTCGGATACACTAGCTGTCTGGTAAAAAAAAAATTACTTGGTTTTAGGTATTTGACTAAGAGATATCTTGCTGGGAAAAAAAGGTGGAAGTGGGATTTGAACCCATGTAGCTCCTGCACTTCGCTTCTAATTGGGAGCATGTGGCTCAACACGTTGAGCTACCTGAGAAGATATGAAAATAGGGTAAACTTTAGGTCTTTTGAGGCAAGGATAAAATGTACAATGTCAATGCGCAGTTGCCTCTACAATTTATATTTCAAATCCGAGTTTGTCATCTGTCCACAGAATGTGATTTCGGATACACTAGCTGTCTGGTAAAAAAAAAAATTACTTGGTTTCAGGTATTTGACTAAGAGATATCTTGCTGGGAAAAAAAGGTGGAAGTGGGATTTGAACCCATGTAGCTCCTGCACTTCGCTTCTAATTGGGAGCATGTGGCTCAACACGTTGAGCTACCAGAGAAGACATGAAGACAGGGTAAACTTTAGGTCTTTTGAGGCAAGGATAAAATGTACAATGTCAATGCGCAGTTGCCTCTACAATTTATATTTCAAATCCGAGTTTGTCATCTGTCCACAGAATGTGATTTCGGATACACTAGCTGTCTGGTAAAAAAAAATTACTTGGTTTTAGGTATTTGACTAAGAGATATCTTGCTGGGAAAAAAAGGTAGAAGTGGGATTTGAACCCATGTAGCTCCAGCACTTCGCTTCTAATTGGGAGCATGCAGCTCAACACATTGAGCTACCAGAGAAGACATGAAGACAGGGTAAACTTTAGGTCTTTTGAGGCAAGGATAAAATGTACAATGTCAATGCGCAGTTGCCTCTACAATTTATATTTCAAATCCGAGTTTGTCATCTGTCCACAGAATGTGATTTCGGATTCACTAGCTGTCTGGTAAAAAAAAATTACTTGGTTTCAGGTATTTGACTAAGAGATATCTTGCTGGGAAAAAGAGGTGGAAGTGGGATTTGAACCCATGTAGCTCCTGCACTTCACTTCTAATTGGGAGCATGTGGGTCAACACGTTGAGCTACCTGAGAAGATATGAACATAGGGTAAACTTTAGGTCTTTTGAGGCAAGGATAAAATGTACAATGTCAATGCGCAGTTGCCTCTACAATTTATATTTCAAATCCGAGTGTGTCATCTGTCCACAGAATGTGATTTAGGATACACTAGCTGTCTGGTAAAAAAAAAATTACTTGGTTTCAGGTATTTGACTAAGAGATATCTTGCTGGGAAAAAAAGGTGGAAGTGGGATTTGAACCCATGTAGCTCCTGCACTTCGCTTCTAATTGGGAGCATGTGGCTCAACACGTTGAGCTACCTGAGAAGATATGAACATAGGGTAAACTTTAGGTCTTTTGAGGCAAGGATAAAATGTACAATGTCAATGCGCAGTTGCCTCTACAATTTATATTTCAAATCCGAGTGTGTCATCTGTCCACAGAATGTGATTTCGGATACACTAGCTGTCTGGTAAAAAAAAAAAAAAACTTGGTTTCAGGTATTTGACTAAGAGATATCTTGCTGGGAAAAAAAGGTGGAAGTGGGATTTGAACCCATGTAGCTCCTGCACTTTGCTTCTAATTGGGAGCATGCGGCTCAACACATTGAGCTACCAGAGAAGACATGAAGACAGGGTAAACTTTAGGTCTTTTGAGGCAAGGATAAAATGTACAATGTCAATGCGCAGTTGCCTCTACAATTTATATTTCAAATCCGAGTTTGTCATCTGTCCACAGAATGTGATTTCGGATACACTAGCTGTCTGGTAAAAAAAAAATTACTTGGTTTTAGGTATTTGACTAAGAGATATCTTGCTGGGAAAAAAAGGTGGAAGTGGGATTTGAACCCATGTAGCTCCTGCACTTCGCTTCTAATTGGGAGCATGTGGCTCAACACGTTGAGCTACCTGAGAAGATATGAAAATAGGGTAAACTTTAGGTCTTTTGAGGCAAGGATAAAATGTACAATGTCAATGCGCAGTTGCCTCTACAATTTATATTTCAAATCCGAGTTTGTCATCTGTCCACAGAATGTGATTTCGGATACACTAGCTGTCTGGTAAAAAAAAAAATTACTTGGTTTCAGGTATTTGACTAAGAGATATCTTGCTGGGAAAAAAAGGTGGAAGTGGGATTTGAACCCATGTAGCTCCTGCACTTCGCTTCTAATTGGGAGCATGTGGCTCAACACGTTGAGCTACCAGAGAAGACATGAAGACAGGGTAAACTTTAGGTCTTTTGAGGCAAGGATAAAATGTACAATGTCAATGCGCAGTTGCCTCTACAATTTATATTTCAAATCCGAGTTTGTCATCTGTCCACAGAATGTGATTTCGGATACACTAGCTGTCTGGTAAAAAAAAATTACTTGGTTTCAGGTATTTGACTAAGAGATATCTTGCTGGGAAAAAAAAGGTGGAAGTGGGATTGAACCCATGTAGCTCCTGCACTTCGCTTCTAATTGGGAGCATATGGCTCAACACGTTGAGCTACCAGAGAAGACATGAAGACAGGGTAAACTTTAGGTCTTTTGAGGCAAGGATAAAATGTACAATGTCAATGCGCAGTTGCCTCTACAATTTATATTTCAAATCCGAGTTTGTCATCTGTCCACAGAATGTGATTTCGGATACACTAGCTGTCTGGTAAAAATAATTACTTGGTTTCAGGTATTTGACAAAGAGATATCTTGCTGGGAAAAACAGGTGGAAGTGGGATTTGAACCCATGTAGCTCCTGCACTTCACTTCTAATTGGGAGCATGTGGCTCAACACGTTGAGCTACCAGAGAAGACATGAAGACAGGGTAAACTTTAGGTCTTTTGAGGCAAGGATAAAATGTACAATGTCAATGCGCAGTTGCCTCTACAATTTATATTTCAAATCCGAGTTTGTCATCTGTGCACAGAATGTGATTTCGGATTCACTAGCTGTCTGGTAAAAAAAAATTACTTGGTTTCAGGTATTTGACTAAGAGATATCTTGCTGGGAAAAAAGGTGGAAGTGGGATTTGAACCCATGTAGCTCCAGCACTTCGCTTCTAATTGGGAGAATGTGGCTCAACACGTTGAGCTACCAGAGAAGACATGAAGACAGGGTAAACTTTAGGTCTTTTGAGGCAAGGATAAAATGTACAATGTCAATGCGCAGTTGCCTCTACAATTTATATTTCAAATCCGAGTTTGTCATCTGTCCACAGAATGTGATTTCGGATTCACTAGCTGTCTGGTAAAAAAAAATTACTTGGTTTCAGGTATTTGACTAAGAGATATCTTGCTGGGAAAAAGAGGTGGAAGTGGGATTTGAACCCATGTAGCTCCTGCACTTCACTTCTAATTGGGAGCATGTGGGTCAACACGTTGAGCTACCTGAGAAGATATGAACATAGGGTAAACTTTAGGTCTTTTGAGGCAAGGATAAAATGTACAATGTCAATCAATCAATCAATCAAATTTTATTTATATAGCGCTTTTTACAACAGTTGTTGTCACAAAGCAGCTTTACAAGTGCCGAGTCCTAGCCCCCAGTGAGCAAGCCAAAGGCGACAGTGGCAAGGAAAAACTCCCTAGTTTTTTTGCATGAGGAAGAAACCTTGAGAGGAACCAAGACTCAGGGGGGGAACCCATCCTCCTCTGGCCGACACCGGTCACCATGACAACAACAACAATATAGACAGAATGTAGACAGAATGTAAAAGATGCAATAATGTCCATTTAGACCGAAAAAGATGTAATAATGTCCATCATGGTGTAGGCATCCGGTTAGGCAGGAGGTGGCCGGCCAGGATGGATCGCTTGTCTCTCCTCATCTCATTATTCCTCAAGCAGGCGGGCAGCCATGTGGAGAAATGAAACAGGGAAAATTAGCTCTGTATGAGGACATATACGGGACAGGTAAAATTATAAACATTTCTGGAGTGTGGCAGCAACTCCGGCACTAAGTTAAATTATTACAGCCTAGCTAAAAAAAGGCAGAACCAGAAGGTAACATAGGCTTGGGGGCATTCTGAGACAATGGCATCCGTCCACTGCACTGTCAACAAACTTGAGTGACCACGAGCAGTGACAGGATGACAGCACCAGCACCCCAGTCTACCATAAAACCCTTCGTCTATGAACCCCTGGATCTGTACCTTTATCTAAGGGGGATATTAATTATCAAACGCTAGACTAAATAAGTGGGTTTTCAACCTAGATTTAAAGATTGTGACTGTGTCAGAGTCCCGGACACATTTAGGAAGATTATTCCAAAGCTGGGGGGCCTTATAAGAAAAGGCTCTTCCCCCTGCTGTTACCTTGTTAATTTGTGGAACTAATAACAGACCAGCACCCTGTGATCTTAGTTGACGTGGGGGTTCATAGTAGGAAATAAGTTCCTGGAGGTATTCAGGAGCAAGCCCGTGTAGTGCTTTGTATGCTAATAATAGAATTTTAAAATCAATACGAAATTTAACTGGGAGCCAATGCAGGGCTGATAGGACTGGTCTAATATGCTGAAATTTTCTAGTTCTGGTCAGAACTCTAGCTGCGGCATTTTGAACTACTTGAAGTTTATTTAGATTCTTATTTGAACATCCTGACAGTAGTGAATTGCAGTAGTCTAGTCTAGAGCTAACAAAGGCGTGCACCAATTTTTCTGCATCATCCTGTGATAATGCATTTCTTAATTTGGCAATGTTGCGGAGATGTAGAAAAGCTATCCTAGTAGTATTATCTATATATTTATCAAATGATAGGTCGGAGTCGAGTATGACGCCTAGGTTTTTGGCTACTGTGCCAGGTGTAATGGGACAGTCTGCAAGATTAAGCATTAAATTAGGAATTTTCTGTCTTGCGGCCTTAGGGCCCACAAGGAGAACTTCTGTTTTGTCCTCATTTAATTGTAGGAAGTTTAGAGACATCCAGCATTTAATATCTCTTACACAGGCCTCAATTTTTCCTAAACTGTCAATGCGCAGTTGCCTCTACAATTTATATTTCAAATCCGAGTGTGTCATCTGTCCACAGAATGTGATTTAGGATACACTAGCTGTCTGGTAAAAAAAAATTACTTGGTTTCAGGTATTTGACAAAGAGATATCTTGCTGGGAAAAAAAGGTGGAAGTGGGATTTAAACCCATGTAGCTCCTGCACTTCACTTCTAATTGGGAGCATGCGGCTCAACACGTTGAGCTACCAGAGAAGACATGAAGACAGGGTAAACTTTAGGTCTTTTGAGGCAAGGATAAAATGTACAATGTCAATGCGCAGTTGCCTCTACAATTTATATTTCAAATCCGAGTTTGTCATCTGTCCACAGAATGTGATTTCGGATTCACTAGCTGTCTGGTAAAAAAAAATTACTTGGTTTCAGGTATTTGACTAAGAGATATCTTGCTGGGAAAAAGAGGTGGAAGTGGGATTTGAACCCATGTAGCTCCTGCACTTCACTTCTAATTGGGAGCATGTGGGTCAACACGTTGAGCTACCTGAGAAGATATGAACATAGGGTAAACTTTAGGTCTTTTGAGGCAAGGATAAAATGTACAATGTCAATGCGCAGTTGCCTCTACAATTTATATTTCAAATCCGAGTGTGTCATCTGTCCACAGAATGTGATTTCGGATACACTAGCTGTCTGGTAAAAAAAAAAAAAAACTTGGTTTCAGGTATTTGACTAAGAGATATCTTGCTGGGAAAAAAAGGTGGAAGTGGGATTTGAACCCATGTAGCTCCTGCACTTTGCTTCTAATTGGGAGCATGCGGCTCAACACATTGAGCTACCAGAGAAGACATGAAGACAGGGTAAACTTTAGGTCTTTTGAGGCAAGGATAAAATGTACAATGTCAATGCGCAGTTGCCTCTACAATTTATATTTCAAATCCGAGTTTGTCATCTGTCCACAGAATGTGATTTCGGATTCACTAGCTGTCTGGTAAAAAAAAATTACTTGGTTTCAGGTATTTGACTAAGAGATATCTTGCTGGGAAAAAAAGGTAGAAGTGGGATTTGAACCCATGTAGCTCCAGCACTTCGCTTCTAATTGGGAGCATGCAGCTCAACACATTGAGCTACCAGAGAAGACATGAAGACAGGGTAAACTTTAGGTCTTTTGAGGCAAGGATAAAATGTACAATGTCAATGCGCAGTTGCCTCTACAATTTATATTTCAAATCCGAGTTTGTCATCTGTCCACAGAATGTGATTTCGGATACACTAGCTGTCTGGTAAAAATAATTACTTGGTTTCAGGTATTTGACAAAGAGATATCTTGCTGGGAAAAACAGGTGGAAGTGGGATTTGAACCCATGTAGCTCCTGCACTTCACTTCTAATTGGGAGCATGTGGCTCAACACGTTGAGCTACCAGAGAAGACATGAAGACAGGGTAAACTTTAGGTCTTTTGAGGCAAGGATAAAATGTACAATGTCAATGCGCAGTTGCCTCTACAATTTATATTTCAAATCCGAGTTTGTCATCTGTGCACAGAATGTGATTTCGGATTCACTAGCTGTCTGGTAAAAAAAAATTACTTGGTTTCAGGTATTTGACTAAGAGATATCTTGCTGGGAAAAAAGGTGGAAGTGGGATTTGAACCCATGTAGCTCCAGCACTTCGCTTCTAATTGGGAGCATGTGGCTCAACACGTTGAGCTACCAGAGAAGACATGAAGACAGGGTAAACTTTAGGTCTTTTGAGGCAAGGATAAAATGTACAATGTCAATGCGCAGTTGCCTCTACAATTTATATTTCAAATCCGAGTTTGTCATCTGTCCACAGAATGTGATTTCGGATTCACTAGCTGTCTGGTAAAAAAAAATTACTTGGTTTCAGGTATTTGACTAAGAGATATCTTGCTGGGAAAAAGAGGTGGAAGTGGGATTTGAACCCATGTAGCTCCTGCACTTCACTTCTAATTGGGAGCATGTGGGTCAACACGTTGAGCTACCTGAGAAGATATGAACATAGGGTAAACTTTAGGTCTTTTGAGGCAAGGATAAAATGTACAATGTCAATCAATCAATCAATCAAATTTTATTTATATAGCGCTTTTTACAACAGTTGTTGTCACAAAGCAGCTTTACAAGTGCCGAGTCCTAGCCCCCAGTGAGCAAGCCAAAGGCGACAGTGGCAAGGAAAAACTCCCTAGTTTTTTTGCATGAGGAAGAAACCTTGAGAGGAACCAAGACTCAGGGGGGGAACCCATCCTCCTCTGGCCGACACCGGTCACCATGACAACAACAACAATATAGACAGAATGTAGACAGAATGTAAAAGATGCAATAATGTCCATTTAGACCGAAAAAGATGTAATAATGTCCATCATGGTGTAGGCATCCGGTTAGGCAGGAGGTGGCCGGCCAGGATGGATCGCTTGTCTCTCCTCATCTCATTATTCCTCAAGCAGGCGGGCAGCCATGTGGAGAAATGAAACAGGGAAAATTAGCTCTGTATGAGGACATATACGGGACAGGTAAAATTATAAACATTTCTGGAGTGTGGCAGCAACTCCGGCACTAAGTTAAATTATTACAGCCTAGCTAAAAAAAGGCAGAACCAGAAGGTAACATAGGCTTGGGGGCATTCTGAGACAATGGCATCCGTCCACTGCACTGTCAACAAACTTGAGTGACCACGAGCAGTGACAGGATGACAGCACCAGCACCCCAGTCTACCATAAAACCCTTCGTCTATGAACCCCTGGATCTGTACCTTTATCTAAGGGGGATATTAATTATCAAACGCTAGACTAAATAAGTGGGTTTTCAACCTAGATTTAAAGATTGTGACTGTGTCAGAGTCCCGGACACATTTAGGAAGATTATTCCAAAGCTGGGGGGCCTTATAAGAAAAGGCTCTTCCCCCTGCTGTTACCTTGTTAATTTGTGGAACTAATAACAGACCAGCACCCTGTGATCTTAGTTGACGTGGGGGTTCATAGTAGGAAATAAGTTCCTGGAGGTATTCAGGAGCAAGCCCGTGTAGTGCTTTGTATGCTAATAATAGAATTTTAAAATCAATACGAAATTTAACTGGGAGCCAATGCAGGGCTGATAGGACTGGTCTAATATGCTGAAATTTTCTAGTTCTGGTCAGAACTCTAGCTGCGGCATTTTGAACTACTTGAAGTTTATTTAGATTCTTATTTGAACATCCTGACAGTAGTGAATTGCAGTAGTCTAGTCTAGAGCTAACAAAGGCGTGCACCAATTTTTCTGCATCATCCTGTGATAATGCATTTCTTAATTTGGCAATGTTGCGGAGATGTAGAAAAGCTATCCTAGTAGTATTATCTATATATTTATCAAATGATAGGTCGGAGTCGAGTATGACGCCTAGGTTTTTGGCTACTGTGCCAGGTGTAATGGGACAGTCTGCAAGATTAAGCATTAAATTAGGAATTTTCTGTCTTGCGGCCTTAGGGCCCACAAGGAGAACTTCTGTTTTGTCCTCATTTAATTGTAGGAAGTTTAGAGACATCCAGCATTTAATATCTCTTACACAGGCCTCAATTTTTCCTAAACTGTCAATGCGCAGTTGCCTCTACAATTTATATTTCAAATCCGAGTGTGTCATCTGTCCACAGAATGTGATTTAGGATACACTAGCTGTCTGGTAAAAAAAAATTACTTGGTTTCAGGTATTTGACAAAGAGATATCTTGCTGGGAAAAAAAGGTGGAAGTGGGATTTAAACCCATGTAGCTCCTGCACTTCACTTCTAATTGGGAGCATGCGGCTCAACACGTTGAGCTACCAGAGAAGACATGAAGACAGGGTAAACTTTAGGTCTTTTGAGGCAAGGATAAAATGTACAATGTCAATGCGCAGTTGCCTCTACAATTTATATTTCAAATCCGAGTTTGTCATCTGTCCACAGAATGTGATTTCGGATTCACTAGCTGTCTGGTAAAAAAAAATTACTTGGTTTCAGGTATTTGACTAAGAGATATCTTGCTGGGAAAAAGAGGTGGAAGTGGGATTTGAACCCATGTAGCTCCTGCACTTCACTTCTAATTGGGAGCATGTGGGTCAACACGTTGAGCTACCTGAGAAGATATGAACATAGGGTAAACTTTAGGTCTTTTGAGGCAAGGATAAAATGTACAATGTCAATGCGCAGTTGCCTCTACAATTTATATTTCAAATCCGAGTGTGTCATCTGTCCACAGAATGTGATTTCGGATACACTAGCTGTCTGGTAAAAAAAAAAAAAAACTTGGTTTCAGGTATTTGACTAAGAGATATCTTGCTGGGAAAAAAAGGTGGAAGTGGGATTTGAACCCATGTAGCTCCTGCACTTTGCTTCTAATTGGGAGCATGCGGCTCAACACATTGAGCTACCAGAGAAGACATGAAGACAGGGTAAACTTTAGGTCTTTTGAGGCAAGGATAAAATGTACAATGTCAATGCGCAGTTGCCTCTACAATTTATATTTCAAATCCGAGTTTGTCATCTGTCCACAGAATGTGATTTCGGATTCACTAGCTGTCTGGTAAAAAAAAATTACTTGGTTTCAGGTATTTGACTAAGAGATATCTTGCTGGGAAAAAAAGGTAGAAGTGGGATTTGAACCCATGTAGCTCCAGCACTTCGCTTCTAATTGGGAGCATGCAGCTCAACACATTGAGCTACCAGAGAAGACATGAAGACAGGGTAAACTTTAGGTCTTTTGAGGCAAGGATAAAATGTACAATGTCAATGCGCAGTTGCCTCTACAATTTATATTTCAAATCCGAGTTTGTCATCTGTCCACAGAATGTGATTTCGGATACACTAGCTGTCTGGTAAAAATAATTACTTGGTTTCAGGTATTTGACAAAGAGATATCTTGCTGGGAAAAACAGGTGGAAGTGGGATTTGAACCCATGTAGCTCCTGCACTTCACTTCTAATTGGGAGCATGTGGCTCAACACGTTGAGCTACCAGAGAAGACATGAAGACAGGGTAAACTTTAGGTCTTTTGAGGCAAGGATAAAATGTACAATGTCAATGCGCAGTTGCCTCTACAATTTATATTTCAAATCCGAGTTTGTCATCTGTGCACAGAATGTGATTTCGGATTCACTAGCTGTCTGGTAAAAAAAAATTACTTGGTTTCAGGTATTTGACTAAGAGATATCTTGCTGGGAAAAAAGGTGGAAGTGGGATTTGAACCCATGTAGCTCCAGCACTTCGCTTCTAATTGGGAGCATGTGGCTCAACACGTTGAGCTACCAGAGAAGACATGAAGACAGGGTAAACTTTAGGTCTTTTGAGGCAAGGATAAAATGTACAATGTCAATGCGCAGTTGCCTCTACAATTTATATTTCAAATCCGAGTTTGTCATCTGTCCACAGAATGTGATTTCGGATTCACTAGCTGTCTGGTAAAAAAAAATTACTTGGTTTCAGGTATTTGACTAAGAGATATCTTGCTGGGAAAAAGAGGTGGAAGTGGGATTTGAACCCATGTAGCTCCTGCACTTCACTTCTAATTGGGAGCATGTGGGTCAACACGTTGAGCTACCTGAGAAGATATGAACATAGGGTAAACTTTAGGTCTTTTGAGGCAAGGATAAAATGTACAATGTCAATCAATCAATCAATCAAATTTTATTTATATAGCGCTTTTTACAACAGTTGTTGTCACAAAGCAGCTTTACAAGTGCCGAGTCCTAGCCCCCAGTGAGCAAGCCAAAGGCGACAGTGGCAAGGAAAAACTCCCTAGTTTTTTTGCATGAGGAAGAAACCTTGAGAGGAACCAAGACTCAGGGGGGGAACCCATCCTCCTCTGGCCGACACCGGTCACCATGACAACAACAACAATATAGACAGAATGTAGACAGAATGTAAAAGATGCAATAATGTCCATTTAGACCGAAAAAGATGTAATAATGTCCATCATGGTGTAGGCATCCGGTTAGGCAGGAGGTGGCCGGCCAGGATGGATCGCTTGTCTCTCCTCATCTCATTATTCCTCAAGCAGGCGGGCAGCCATGTGGAGAAATGAAACAGGGAAAATTAGCTCTGTATGAGGACATATACGGGACAGGTAAAATTATAAACATTTCTGGAGTGTGGCAGCAACTCCGGCACTAAGTTAAATTATTACAGCCTAGCTAAAAAAAGGCAGAACCAGAAGGTAACATAGGCTTGGGGGCATTCTGAGACAATGGCATCCGTCCACTGCACTGTCAACAAACTTGAGTGACCACGAGCAGTGACAGGATGACAGCACCAGCACCCCAGTCTACCATAAAACCCTTCGTCTATGAACCCCTGGATCTGTACCTTTATCTAAGGGGGATATTAATTATCAAACGCTAGACTAAATAAGTGGGTTTTCAACCTAGATTTAAAGATTGTGACTGTGTCAGAGTCCCGGACACATTTAGGAAGATTATTCCAAAGCTGGGGGGCCTTATAAGAAAAGGCTCTTCCCCCTGCTGTTACCTTGTTAATTTGTGGAACTAATAACAGACCAGCACCCTGTGATCTTAGTTGACGTGGGGGTTCATAGTAGGAAATAAGTTCCTGGAGGTATTCAGGAGCAAGCCCGTGTAGTGCTTTGTATGCTAATAATAGAATTTTAAAATCAATACGAAATTTAACTGGGAGCCAATGCAGGGCTGATAGGACTGGTCTAATATGCTGAAATTTTCTAGTTCTGGTCAGAACTCTAGCTGCGGCATTTTGAACTACTTGAAGTTTATTTAGATTCTTATTTGAACATCCTGACAGTAGTGAATTGCAGTAGTCTAGTCTAGAGCTAACAAAGGCGTGCACCAATTTTTCTGCATCATCCTGTGATAATGCATTTCTTAATTTGGCAATGTTGCGGAGATGTAGAAAAGCTATCCTAGTAGTATTATCTATATATTTATCAAATGATAGGTCGGAGTCGAGTATGACGCCTAGGTTTTTGGCTACTGTGCCAGGTGTAATGGGACAGTCTGCAAGATTAAGCATTAAATTAGGAATTTTCTGTCTTGCGGCCTTAGGGCCCACAAGGAGAACTTCTGTTTTGTCCTCATTTAATTGTAGGAAGTTTAGAGACATCCAGCATTTAATATCTCTTACACAGGCCTCAATTTTTCCTAAACTGTCAATGCGCAGTTGCCTCTACAATTTATATTTCAAATCCGAGTGTGTCATCTGTCCACAGAATGTGATTTAGGATACACTAGCTGTCTGGTAAAAAAAAATTACTTGGTTTCAGGTATTTGACAAAGAGATATCTTGCTGGGAAAAAAAGGTGGAAGTGGGATTTAAACCCATGTAGCTCCTGCACTTCACTTCTAATTGGGAGCATGCGGCTCAACACGTTGAGCTACCAGAGAAGACATGAAGACAGGGTAAACTTTAGGTCTTTTGAGGCAAGGATAAAATGTACAATGTCAATGCGCAGTTGCCTCTACAATTTATATTTCAAATCCGAGTTTGTCATCTGTCCACAGAATGTGATTTCGGATTCACTAGCTGTCTGGTAAAAAAAAATTACTTGGTTTCAGGTATTTGACTAAGAGATATCTTGCTGGGAAAAAGAGGTGGAAGTGGGATTTGAACCCATGTAGCTCCTGCACTTCACTTCTAATTGGGAGCATGTGGGTCAACACGTTGAGCTACCTGAGAAGATATGAACATAGGGTAAACTTTAGGTCTTTTGAGGCAAGGATAAAATGTACAATGTCAATGCGCAGTTGCCTCTACAATTTATATTTCAAATCCGAGTGTGTCATCTGTCCACAGAATGTGATTTCGGATACACTAGCTGTCTGGTAAAAAAAAAAAAAAACTTGGTTTCAGGTATTTGACTAAGAGATATCTTGCTGGGAAAAAAAGGTGGAAGTGGGATTTGAACCCATGTAGCTCCTGCACTTTGCTTCTAATTGGGAGCATGCGGCTCAACACATTGAGCTACCAGAGAAGACATGAAGACAGGGTAAACTTTAGGTCTTTTGAGGCAAGGATAAAATGTACAATGTCAATGCGCAGTTGCCTCTACAATTTATATTTCAAATCCGAGTTTGTCATCTGTCCACAGAATGTGATTTCGGATTCACTAGCTGTCTGGTAAAAAAAAATTACTTGGTTTCAGGTATTTGACTAAGAGATATCTTGCTGGGAAAAAAAGGTAGAAGTGGGATTTGAACCCATGTAGCTCCAGCACTTCGCTTCTAATTGGGAGCATGCAGCTCAACACATTGAGCTACCAGAGAAGACATGAAGACAGGGTAAACTTTAGGTCTTTTGAGGCAAGGATAAAATGTACAATGTCAATGCGCAGTTGCCTCTACAATTTATATTTCAAATCCGAGTTTGTCATCTGTCCACAGAATGTGATTTCGGATTCACTAGCTGTCTGGTAAAAAAAAATTACTTGGTTTCAGGTATTTGACTAAGAGATATCTTGCTGGGAAAAAGAGGTGGAAGTGGGATTTGAACCCATGTAGCTCCTGCACTTCACTTCTAATTGGGAGCATGTGGGTCAACACGTTGAGCTACCTGAGAAGATATGAACATAGGGTAAACTTTAGGTCTTTTGAGGCAAGGATAAAATGTACAATGTCAATGCGCAGTTGCCTCTACAATTTATATTTCAAATCCGAGTGTGTCATCTGTCCACAGAATGTGATTTAGGATACACTAGCTGTCTGGTAAAAAAAAAATTACTTGGTTTCAGGTATTTGACTAAGAGATATCTTGCTGGGAAAAAAAGGTGGAAGTGGGATTTGAACCCATGTAGCTCCTGCACTTCGCTTCTAATTGGGAGCATGTGGCTCAACACGTTGAGCTACCTGAGAAGATATGAACATAGGGTAAACTTTAGGTCTTTTGAGGCAAGGATAAAATGTACAATGTCAATGCGCAGTTGCCTCTACAATTTATATTTCAAATCCGAGTGTGTCATCTGTCCACAGAATGTGATTTCGGATACACTAGCTGTCTGGTAAAAAAAAAAAAAAACTTGGTTTCAGGTATTTGACTAAGAGATATCTTGCTGGGAAAAAAAGGTGGAAGTGGGATTTGAACCCATGTAGCTCCTGCACTTTGCTTCTAATTGGGAGCATGCGGCTCAACACATTGAGCTACCAGAGAAGACATGAAGACAGGGTAAACTTTAGGTCTTTTGAGGCAAGGATAAAATGTACAATGTCAATGCGCAGTTGCCTCTACAATTTATATTTCAAATCCGAGTTTGTCATCTGTCCACAGAATGTGATTTCGGATTCACTAGCTGTCTGGTAAAAAAAAATTACTTGGTTTCAGGTATTTGACTAAGAGATATCTTGCTGGGAAAAAAAGGTAGAAGTGGGATTTGAACCCATGTAGCTCCAGCACTTCGCTTCTAATTGGGAGCATGCAGCTCAACACATTGAGCTACCAGAGAAGACATGAAGACAGGGTAAACTTTAGGTCTTTTGAGGCAAGGATAAAATGTACAATGTCAATGCGCAGTTGCCTCTACAATTTATATTTCAAATCCGAGTTTGTCATCTGTCCACAGAATGTGATTTCGGATTCACTAGCTGTCTGGTAAAAAAAAATTACTTGGTTTCAGGTATTTGACTAAGAGATATCTTGCTGGGAAAAAGAGGTGGAAGTGGGATTTGAACCCATGTAGCTCCTGCACTTCACTTCTAATTGGGAGCATGTGGGTCAACACGTTGAGCTACCTGAGAAGATATGAACATAGGGTAAACTTTAGGTCTTTTGAGGCAAGGATAAAATGTACAATGTCAATGCGCAGTTGCCTCTACAATTTATATTTCAAATCCGAGTGTGTCATCTGTCCACAGAATGTGATTTAGGATACACTAGCTGTCTGGTAAAAAAAAAATTACTTGGTTTCAGGTATTTGACTAAGAGATATCTTGCTGGGAAAAAAAGGTGGAAGTGGGATTTGAACCCATGTAGCTCCTGCACTTCGCTTCTAATTGGGAGCATGTGGCTCAACACGTTGAGCTACCAGAGAAGACATGAAGACAGGGTAAACTTTAGGTCTTTTGAGGCAAGGATAAAATGTACAATGTCAATGCGCAGTTGCCTCTACAATTTATATTTCAAATCCGAGTTTGTCATCTGTCCACAGAATGTGATTTCGGATACACTAGCTGTCTGGTAAAAAAAAATTACTTGGTTTCAGGTATTTGACTAAGAGATATCTTGCTGGGAAAAAAAGGTGGAAGTGGGATTTGAACCCATGTAGCTCCTGCACTTTGCTTCTAATTGGGAGCATGTGGCTCAACACGTTGAGCTACCAGAGAAGACATGAATGTGAGGTAAACTTTAGGTCTTTTGAGGCAAGGATAAAATGTACAATGTCAATGCGCAGTTGCCTCTACAATTTATATTTCAAATCCGAGTTTGTCATCTGTCCACAGAATGTGATTTCGGATACACTAGCTGTCTGGTAAAAAAAAATTACTTGGTTTCAGGTATTTGACTAAGAGATATCTTGCTGGGAAAAAAAGGTGGAAGTGGGATTTGAACCCATGTAGCTCCTGCACTTTGCTTCTAATTGGGAGCATGTGGCTCAACACGTTGAGCTACCAGAGAAGACATGAATGTGAGGTAAACTTTAGGTCTTTTGAGGCAAGGATAAAATGTACAATGTCAATGCGCAGTTGCCTCTACAATTTATATTTCAAATCCGAGTTTGTCATCTGTCCACAGAATGTGATTTCGGATACACTAGCTGTCTGGTAAAAAAAAATTACTTGGTTTCAGGTATTTGACAAAGAGATATCTTGCTGGGAAAAAAAGGTGGAAGTGGGATTTGAACCCATGTAGCTCCTGCACTTCGCTTCTAATTGGGAGCATGTGGCTCAACACGTTGAGCTACCAGAGAAGACATGAAGACAGGGTAAACTTTAGGTCTTTTGAGGCAAGGATAAAATGTACAATGTCAATGCGCAGTTGCCTCTACAATTTATATTTCAAATCCGAGTTTGTCATCTGTCCACAGAATGTGATTTCGGATACACTAGCTGTCTGGTAAAAAAAAAAATTACTTGGTTTCAGGTATTTGACTAAGAGATATCTTGCTGGGAAAAAAAGGTGGAAGTGGGATTTGAACCCATGTAGCTCCTGCACTTCGCTTCTAATTGGGAGCATGTGGCTCAACACGTTGAGCTACCTGAGAAGATATGAAAATAGGGTAAACTTTAGGTCTTTTGAGGCAAGGATAAAATGTACAATGTCAATGCGCAGTTGCCTCTACAATTTATATTTCAAATCCGAGTTTGTCATCTGTCCACAGAATGTGATTTCGGATACACTAGCTGTCTGGTAAAAAAAAAAAATTACTTGGTTTCAGGTATTTGACTAAGAGATATCTTGCTGGGAAAAAAAGGTGGAAGTGGGATTTGAACCCATGTAGCTCCTGCACTTCGCTTCTAATTGGGAGCATGTGGCTCAACACGTTGAGCTACCAGAGAAGACATGAAGACAGGGTAAACTTTAGGTCTTTTGAGGCAAGGATAAAATGTACAATGTCAATGCGCAGTTGCCTCTACAATTTATATTTCAAATCCGAGTTTGTCATCTGTCCACAGAATGTGATTTCGGATACACTAGCTGTCTGGTAAAAAAAAATTACTTGGTTTCAGGTATTTGACTAAGAGATATCTTGCTGGGAAAAAAAAGGTGGAAGTGGGATTGAACCCATGTAGCTCCTGCACTTCGCTTCTAATTGGGAGCATATGGCTCAACACGTTGAGCTACCAGAGAAGACATGAAGACAGGGTAAACTTTAGGTCTTTTGAGGCAAGGATAAAATGTACAATGTCAATGCGCAGTTGCCTCTACAATTTATATTTCAAATCCGAGTTTGTCATCTGTCCACAGAATGTGATTTCGGATACACTAGCTGTCTGGTAAAAATAATTACTTGGTTTCAGGTATTTGACAAAGAGATATCTTGCTGGGAAAAACAGGTGGAAGTGGGATTTGAACCCATGTAGCTCCTGCACTTCACTTCTAATTGGGAGCATGTGGCTCAACACGTTGAGCTACCAGAGAAGACATGAAGACAGGGTAAACTTTAGGTCTTTTGAGGCAAGGATAAAATGTATAATGTCAATGCGCAGTTGCCTCTACAATTTATATTTCAAATCCGAGTTTGTCATCTGTCCACAGAATGTGATTTCGGATACACTAGCTGTCTGGTAAAAAAAAATTACTTGGTTTCAGGTATTTGACAAAGAGATATCTTGCTGGGAAAAAAAGGTGGAAGTGGGATTTGAACCCATGTAGCTCCTGCACTTCACTTCTAATTGGGAGCATGTGGCTCAACACGTTGAGCTACCAGAGAAGACATGAAGACAGGGTAAACTTTAGGTCTTTTGAGGCAAGGATAAAATGTACAATGTCAATGCGCAGTTGCCTCTACAATTTATATTTCAAATCCGAGTTTGTCATCTGTCCACAGAATGTGATTTCGGATTCACTAGCTGTCTGGTAAAAAAAAATTACTTGGTTTCAGGTATTTGACTAAGAGATATCTTGCTGGGAAAAAGAGGTGGAAGTGGGATTTGAACCCATGTAGCTCCTGCACTTCACTTCTAATTGGGAGCATGTGGGTCAACACGTTGAGCTACCTGAGAAGATATGAACATAGGGTAAACTTTAGGTCTTTTGAGGCAAGGATAAAATGTACAATGTCAATGCGCAGTTGCCTCTACAATTTATATTTCAAATCCGAGTGTGTCATCTGTCCACAGAATGTGATTTAGGATACACTAGCTGTCTGGTAAAAAAAAAATTACTTGGTTTCAGGTATTTGACTAAGAGATATCTTGCTGGGAAAAAAAGGTGGAAGTGGGATTTGAACCCATGTAGCTCCTGTACATTGCTTCTAATTGGAAGCATGTGGCTCAACACGTTGAGCTACCAGAGAAGACATGAACATAGGGTAAACTTTAGGTCTTTTGAGGCAAGGATAAAATGTACAATGTCAATGCACAGTTGCCTCTACAATTTATATTTCAAATCCGAGTTTGTCATCTGTCCACAGAATGTGATTTCGGATACACTAGCTGTCTGGTAAAAAAAAATTACTTGGTTTCAGGTATTTGACAAAGAGATATCTTGCTGGGAAAAAAAGGTGGAAGTGGGATTTGAACCCATGTAGCTCCAGCACGTCGCTTCTAATTGGGAGCATGTGGCTCAACACGTTGAGCTACCAGAGAAGACATGAAGACAGGGTAAACTTTAGGTCTTTTGAGGCAAGGATAAAATGTACAATGTCAATGTGCAGTTGCCTCTACAATTTATATTTCAAATCCGAGTTTGTCATCTGTCCACAGAATGTGATTTCGGATACACTAGCTGTCTGGTAAAAAAAAATTACTTGGTTTCAGGTATTTGACAAAGAGATATCTTGCTGGGAAAAAAAGGTGGAAGTGGGATTTGAACCCATGTAGCTCCTGCACTTCACTTCTAATTGGGAGCATGTGGCTCAACACGTTGAGCTACCAGAGAAGACATGAAGACAGGGTAAACTTTAGGTCTTTTGAGGCAAGGATAAAATGTACAATGTCAATGCGCAGTTGCCTCTACAATTTATATTTCAAATCCGAGTTTGTCATCTGTCCACAGAATGTGATTTCGGATTCACTAGCTGTCTGGTAAAAAAAAATTACTTGGTTTCAGGTATTTGACTAAGAGATATCTTGCTGGGAAAAAGAGGTGGAAGTGGGATTTGAACCCATGTAGCTCCTGCACTTCGCTTCTAATTGGGAGCATGTGGCTCAACACGTTGAGCTACCTGAGAAGATATGAACATAGGGTAAACTTTAGGTCTTTTGAGGCAAGGATAAAATGTACAATGTCAATGCGCAGTTGCCTCTACAATTTATATTTCAAATCCGAGTGTGTCATCTGTCCACAGAATGTGATTTCGGATACACTAGCTGTCTGGTAAAAAAAAAAAAAACTTGGTTTCAGGTATTTGACTAAGAGATATCTTGCTGGGAAAAAAAGGTGGAAGTGGGATTTGAACCCATGTAGCTCCTGCACTTTGCTTCTAATTGGGAGCATGCGGCTCAACACGTTGAGCTACCAGAGAAGACATGAAGACAGGGTAAATTTTAGGTCTTTTGAGGCAAGGATAAAATGTACAATGTCAATGCGCAGTTGCCTCTACAATTTATATTTCAAATCCGAGTTTGTCATCTGTCCACAGAATGTGATTTCGGATACACTAGCTGTCTGGTAAAAAAAAATTACTTGGTTTCAGGTATTTGACTAAGAGATATCTTGCTGGGAAAAAAAGGTGGAAGTGGGATTTGAACTCATGTAGCTCCTGCACTTTGCTTCTAATTGGGAGCATGTAGCTCAACACGGTGAGCTACCAGAGAAGACATGAATGTGAGGTAAACTTTAGGTCTTTTGAGGCAAGGATAAAATGTACAATGTCAATGCGCAGTTGCCTCTACAATTTATATTTCAAATCCGAGTTTGTCATCTGTCCACAGAATGTGATTTCGGATACACTAGCTGTCTGGTAAAAAAAAATTACTTGGTTTCAGGTATTTGACTAAGAGATATCTTGCTGGGAAAAAAAGGTGGAAGTGGTATTTGAACCCATGTAGCTCCTGCACTTCGCTTCTAATTGGGAGCATGTGGATCAACACGTTGAGCTACCAGAGAAGACATGAAGATAGGGTAAACTTTAGGTCTTTTGAGGCAAGGATAAAATGTACAATGTCAATGCGCAGTTGCCTCTACAATTTATATTTCAAATCCGAGTTTGTCATCTGTCCACAGAATGTGATTTCGGATACACTAGCTGTCTGTTAAAAAAAAAATTACTTGGTTTCAGGTATTTGACTAAGAGATATCTTGCTGGGAAAAAAAGGTAAAAGTGGGATATGAACCCATGTAGCTCCTGCACTTCACTTCTAATTGGGAGCATGTGGCTCAACACGTTGAGCTACCAGAGAAGACATGAAGACAGGGTAAACTTTAGGTCTTTTTAGGCAAGGATAAAATGTACAATGTCAATGCGCAGTTGCCTCTACAATTTATATTTCAAATCCGAGTTTGTCATCTGTCCACAGAATGTGATTTAGGATACACTAGCTCTCTGGTAAAAAAAAATTACTTGGTTTCAGGTATTTGACTAAGAGATATCTTGCTGGGAAAAAAAGGTGGAAGTGGGATTTGAACCCATGTAGCTCCTGCACTTCGCTTCTAATTGGGAGCATGTGGCTCAACACGTTGAGCTACCAGAGAAGACATGAACATAGGGTAAACTTTAGGTCTTTTGAGGCAAGGATAAAATGTACAATGTCAATGCGCAGTTGCCTCTACAATTTATATTTCAAATCCGAGTTTGTCATCTGTCCACAGAATGTGATTTCGGATACACTAGCTGTCTGTTAAAAAAAAAATTACTTGGTTTCAGGTATTTGACTAAGAGATATCTTGCTGGGA
Organism: Brachyhypopomus gauderio; assembly: GCF_052324685.1. Lineage (NCBI taxonomy): Eukaryota > Metazoa > Chordata > Actinopteri > Gymnotiformes > Hypopomidae > Brachyhypopomus > Brachyhypopomus gauderio. Next base: position 47,720 of record NW_027507014.1, read on the forward strand.
AAAAAAGGTGGAAGTGGGATTTGAACCCATGTAGCTCATGCACTTCGCTTCTAATTGGGAGCATGTGGCTCAACACGTTGAGCTACCAGAGAAGACATGAAGACAGGGTAAACTTTAGGTCTTTTGAGGCAAGGATAAAATGTACAATGTCAATGCGCAGTTGCCTCTACAATTTATATTTCAAATCCGAGTTTGTCATCTGTCCACAGAATGTGATTTCGGATACACTAGCTGTCTGTTAAAAAAAAATTACTTGGTTTCAGGTATTTGACTAAGAGATATCTTGCTGGGAAAAAAAGGTAAAAGTGGGATATGAACCCATGTAGCTCCTGCACTTCACTTCTAATTGGGAGCATGTGGCTCAACACGTTGAGCTACCAGAGAAGACATGAAGACAGGGTAAACTTTAGGTCTTTTTAGGCAAGGATAAAATGTACAATGTCAATGCGCAGTTGCCTCTACAATTTATATTTCAAATCCGAGTTTGTCATCTGTCCACAGAATGTGATTTAGGATACACTAGCTGTCTGGTAAAAAAAAAATTACTTGGTTTTAGGTATTTGACTAAGAGATATCTTGCTGGGAAAAAAAGGTGGAAGTGGGATTTGAACCCATGTAGCTCCTGCACTTCGCTTCTAATTGGGAGCATGTGGCTCAACACGTTGAGCTACCTGAGAAGATATGAAAATAGGGTAAACTTTAGGTCTTTTGAGGCAAGGATAAAATGTACAATGTCAATGCGCAGTTGCCTCTACAATTTATATTTCAAATCCGAGTTTGTCATCTGTCCACAGAATGTGATTTCGGATACACTAGCTGTCTGGTAAAAAAAAAATTACTTGGTTTCAGGTATTTGACTAAGAGATATCTTGCTGGGAAAAAAAGGTGGAAGTGGGATTTGAACCCATGTAGCTCCTGCACTTCGCTTCTAATTGGGAGCATGTGGCTCAACACGTTGAGCTACCAGAGAAGACATGAAGACAGGGTTAACTTTAGGTCTTTTGAGGCAAGGATAAAATGTACAATGTCAATGCGCAGTTGCCTCTACAATTTATATTTCAAATCCGAGTTTGTCATCTGTCCACAGAATGTGATTTCGGATACACTAGCTGTCTGGTAAAAAAAAATTACTTGGTTTCAGGTATTTGACTAAGAGATATCTTGCTGGGAAAAAAAAGGTGGAAGTGGGATTGAACCCATGTAGCTCCTGCACTTCGCTTCTAATTGGGAGCATATGGCTCAACACGTTGAGCTACCAGAGAAGACATGAAGACAGGGTAAACTTTAGGTCTTTTGAGGCAAGGATAAAATGTACAATGTCAATGCGCAGTTGCCTCTACAATTTATATTTCAAATCCGAGTTTGTCATCTGTCCACAGAATGTGATTTCGGATACACTAGCTGTCTGGTAAAAATAATTACTTGGTTTCAGGTATTTGACAAAGAGATATCTTGCTGGGAAAAACAGGTGGAAGTGGGATTTGAACCCATGTAGCTCCTGCACTTCACTTCTAATTGGGAGCATGTGGCTCAACACGTTGAGCTACCAGAGAAGACATGAAGACAGGGTAAACTTTAGGTCTTTTGAGGCAAGGATAAAATGTATAATGTCAATGCGCAGTTGCCTCTACAATTTATATTTCAAATCCGAGTTTGTCATCTGTCCACAGAATGTGATTTCGGATACACTAGCTGTCTGGTAAAAAAAAATTACTTGGTTTCAGGTATTTGACAAAGAGATATCTTGCTGGGAAAAAAAGGTGGAAGTGGGATTTGAACCCATGTAGCTCCTGCACTTCACTTCTAATTGGGAGCATGTGGCTCAACACGTTGAGCTACCAGAGAAGACATGAAGACAGGGTAAACTTTAGGTCTTTTGAGGCAAGGATAAAATGTACAATGTCAATGCGCAGTTGCCTCTACAATTTATATTTCAAATCCGAGTTTGTCATCTGTCCACAGAATGTGATTTCGGATTCACTAGCTGTCTGGTAAAAAAAAATTACTTGGTTTCAGGTATTTGACTAAGAGATATCTTGCTGGGAAAAAGAGGTGGAAGTGGGATTTGAACCCATGTAGCTCCTGCACTTCACTTCTAATTGGGAGCATGTGGGTCAACACGTTGAGCTACCTGAGAAGATATGAACATAGGGTAAACTTTAGGTCTTTTGAGGCAAGGATAAAATGTACAATGTCAATGCGCAGTTGCCTCTACAATTTATATTTCAAATCCGAGTGTGTCATCTGTCCACAGAATGTGATTTAGGATACACTAGCTGTCTGGTAAAAAAAAAATTACTTGGTTTCAGGTATTTGACTAAGAGATATCTTGCTGGGAAAAAAAGGTGGAAGTGGGATTTGAACCCATGTAGCTCCTGTACATTGCTTCTAATTGGAAGCATGTGGCTCAACACGTTGAGCTACCAGAGAAGACATGAACATAGGGTAAACTTTAGGTCTTTTGAGGCAAGGATAAAATGTACAATGTCAATGCACAGTTGCCTCTACAATTTATATTTCAAATCCGAGTTTGTCATCTGTCCACAGAATGTGATTTCGGATACACTAGCTGTCTGGTAAAAAAAAATTACTTGGTTTCAGGTATTTGACAAAGAGATATCTTGCTGGGAAAAAAAGGTGGAAGTGGGATTTGAACCCATGTAGCTCCAGCACGTCGCTTCTAATTGGGAGCATGTGGCTCAACATGTTGAGCTACCAGAGAAGACATGAAGACAGGGTAAACTTTAGGTCTTTTGAGGCAAGGATAAAATGTACAATGTCAATGTGCAGTTGCCTCTACAATTTATATTTCAAATCCGAGTTTGTCATCTGTCCACAGAATGTGATTTCGGATACACTAGCTGTCTGGTAAAAAAAAATTACTTGGTTTCAGGTATTTGACAAAGAGATATCTTGCTGGGAAAAAAAGGTGGAAGTGGGATTTGAACCCATGTAGCTCCTGCACTTCACTTCTAATTGGGAGCATGTGGCTCAACACGTTGAGCTACCAGAGAAGACATGAAGACAGGGTAAACTTTAGGTCTTTTGAGGCAAGGATAAAATGTACAATGTCAATGCGCAGTTGCCTCTACAATTTATATTTCAAATCCGAGTTTGTCATCTGTCCACAGAATGTGATTTCGGATTCACTAGCTGTCTGGTAAAAAAAAATTACTTGGTTTCAGGTATTTGACTAAGAGATATCTTGCTGGGAAAAAGAGGTGGAAGTGGGATTTGAACCCATGTAGCTCCTGCACTTCGCTTCTAATTGGGAGCATGTGGCTCAACACGTTGAGCTACCTGAGAAGATATGAACATAGGGTAAACTTTAGGTCTTTTGAGGCAAGGATAAAATGTACAATGTCAATGCGCAGTTGCCTCTACAATTTATATTTCAAATCCGAGTGTGTCATCTGTCCACAGAATGTGATTTCGGATACACTAGCTGTCTGGTAAAAAAAAAAAAAACTTGGTTTCAGGTATTTGACTAAGAGATATCTTGCTGGGAAAAAAAGGTGGAAGTGGGATTTGAACCCATGTAGCTCCTGCACTTTGCTTCTAATTGGGAGCATGCGGCTCAACACGTTGAGCTACCAGAGAAGACATGAAGACAGGGTAAATTTTAGGTCTTTTGAGGCAAGGATAAAATGTACAATGTCAATGCGCAGTTGCCTCTACAATTTATATTTCAAATCCGAGTTTGTCATCTGTCCACAGAATGTGATTTCGGATACACTAGCTGTCTGGTAAAAAAAAATTACTTGGTTTCAGGTATTTGACTAAGAGATATCTTGCTGGGAAAAAAAGGTGGAAGTGGGATTTGAACTCATGTAGCTCCTGCACTTTGCTTCTAATTGGGAGCATGTAGCTCAACACGGTGAGCTACCAGAGAAGACATGAATGTGAGGTAAACTTTAGGTCTTTTGAGGCAAGGATAAAATGTACAATGTCAATGCGCAGTTGCCTCTACAATTTATATTTCAAATCCGAGTTTGTCATCTGTCCACAGAATGTGATTTCGGATACACTAGCTGTCTGGTAAAAAAAAATTACTTGGTTTCAGGTATTTGACTAAGAGATATCTTGCTGGGAAAAAAAGGTGGAAGTGGTATTTGAACCCATGTAGCTCCTGCACTTCGCTTCTAATTGGGAGCATGTGGATCAACACGTTGAGCTACCAGAGAAGACATGAAGATAGGGTAAACTTTAGGTCTTTTGAGGCAAGGATAAAATGTACAATGTCAATGCGCAGTTGCCTCTACAATTTATATTTCAAATCCGAGTTTGTCATCTGTCCACAGAATGTGATTTCGGATACACTAGCTGTCTGTTAAAAAAAAAATTACTTGGTTTCAGGTATTTGACTAAGAGATATCTTGCTGGGAAAAAAAGGTAAAAGTGGGATATGAACCCATGTAGCTCCTGCACTTCACTTCTAATTGGGAGCATGTGGCTCAACACGTTGAGCTACCAGAGAAGACATGAAGACAGGGTAAACTTTAGGTCTTTTGAGGCAAGGATAAAATGTATAATGTCAATGCGCAGTTGCCTCTACAATTTATATTTCAAATCCGAGTTTGTCATCTGTCCACAGAATGTGATTTCGGATACACTAGCTGTCTGGTAAAAAAAAATTACTTGGTTTCAGGTATTTGACAAAGAGATATCTTGCTGGGAAAAAAAGGTGGAAGTGGGATTTGAACCCATGTAGCTCCTGCACTTCACTTCTAATTGGGAGCATGTGGCTCAACACGTTGAGCTACCAGAGAAGACATGAAGACAGGGTAAACTTTAGGTCTTTTGAGGCAAGGATAAAATGTACAATGTCAATGCGCAGTTGCCTCTACAATTTATATTTCAAATCCGAGTTTGTCATCTGTCCACAGAATGTGATTTCGGATTCACTAGCTGTCTGGTAAAAAAAAATTACTTGGTTTCAGGTATTTGACTAAGAGATATCTTGCTGGGAAAAAGAGGTGGAAGTGGGATTTGAACCCATGTAGCTCCTGCACTTCACTTCTAATTGGGAGCATGTGGGTCAACACGTTGAGCTACCTGAGAAGATATGAACATAGGGTAAACTTTAGGTCTTTTGAGGCAAGGATAAAATGTACAATGTCAATGCGCAGTTGCCTCTACAATTTATATTTCAAATCCGAGTGTGTCATCTGTCCACAGAATGTGATTTAGGATACACTAGCTGTCTGGTAAAAAAAAAATTACTTGGTTTCAGGTATTTGACTAAGAGATATCTTGCTGGGAAAAAAAGGTGGAAGTGGGATTTGAACCCATGTAGCTCCTGTACATTGCTTCTAATTGGAAGCATGTGGCTCAACACGTTGAGCTACCAGAGAAGACATGAACATAGGGTAAACTTTAGGTCTTTTGAGGCAAGGATAAAATGTACAATGTCAATGCACAGTTGCCTCTACAATTTATATTTCAAATCCGAGTTTGTCATCTGTCCACAGAATGTGATTTCGGATACACTAGCTGTCTGGTAAAAAAAAATTACTTGGTTTCAGGTATTTGACAAAGAGATATCTTGCTGGGAAAAAAAGGTGGAAGTGGGATTTGAACCCATGTAGCTCCAGCACGTCGCTTCTAATTGGGAGCATGTGGCTCAACATGTTGAGCTACCAGAGAAGACATGAAGACAGGGTAAACTTTAGGTCTTTTGAGGCAAGGATAAAATGTACAATGTCAATGTGCAGTTGCCTCTACAATTTATATTTCAAATCCGAGTTTGTCATCTGTCCACAGAATGTGATTTCGGATACACTAGCTGTCTGGTAAAAAAAAATTACTTGGTTTCAGGTATTTGACAAAGAGATATCTTGCTGGGAAAAAAAGGTGGAAGTGGGATTTGAACCCATGTAGCTCCTGCACTTCACTTCTAATTGGGAGCATGTGGCTCAACACGTTGAGCTACCAGAGAAGACATGAAGACAGGGTAAACTTTAGGTCTTTTGAGGCAAGGATAAAATGTACAATGTCAATGCGCAGTTGCCTCTACAATTTATATTTCAAATCCGAGTTTGTCATCTGTCCACAGAATGTGATTTCGGATTCACTAGCTGTCTGGTAAAAAAAAATTACTTGGTTTCAGGTATTTGACTAAGAGATATCTTGCTGGGAAAAAGAGGTGGAAGTGGGATTTGAACCCATGTAGCTCCTGCACTTCGCTTCTAATTGGGAGCATGTGGCTCAACACGTTGAGCTACCTGAGAAGATATGAACATAGGGTAAACTTTAGGTCTTTTGAGGCAAGGATAAAATGTACAATGTCAATGCGCAGTTGCCTCTACAATTTATATTTCAAATCCGAGTGTGTCATCTGTCCACAGAATGTGATTTCGGATACACTAGCTGTCTGGTAAAAAAAAAAAAAACTTGGTTTCAGGTATTTGACTAAGAGATATCTTGCTGGGAAAAAAAGGTGGAAGTGGGATTTGAACCCATGTAGCTCCTGCACTTTGCTTCTAATTGGGAGCATGCGGCTCAACACGTTGAGCTACCAGAGAAGACATGAAGACAGGGTAAATTTTAGGTCTTTTGAGGCAAGGATAAAATGTACAATGTCAATGCGCAGTTGCCTCTACAATTTATATTTCAAATCCGAGTTTGTCATCTGTCCACAGAATGTGATTTCGGATACACTAGCTGTCTGGTAAAAAAAAATTACTTGGTTTCAGGTATTTGACTAAGAGATATCTTGCTGGGAAAAAAAGGTGGAAGTGGGATTTGAACTCATGTAGCTCCTGCACTTTGCTTCTAATTGGGAGCATGTAGCTCAACACGGTGAGCTACCAGAGAAGACATGAATGTGAGGTAAACTTTAGGTCTTTTGAGGCAAGGATAAAATGTACAATGTCAATGCGCAGTTGCCTCTACAATTTATATTTCAAATCCGAGTTTGTCATCTGTCCACAGAATGTGATTTCGGATACACTAGCTGTCTGGTAAAAAAAAATTACTTGGTTTCAGGTATTTGACTAAGAGATATCTTGCTGGGAAAAAAAGGTGGAAGTGGTATTTGAACCCATGTAGCTCCTGCACTTCGCTTCTAATTGGGAGCATGTGGATCAACACGTTGAGCTACCAGAGAAGACATGAAGATATGGTAAACTTTAGGTCTTTTGAGGCAAGGATAAAATGTACAATGTCAATGCGCAGTTGCCTCTACAATTTATATTTCAAATCCGAGTTTGTCATCTGTCCACAGAATGTGATTTCGGATACACTAGCTGTCTGTTAAAAAAAAAATTACTTGGTTTCAGGTATTTGACTAAGAGATATCTTGCTGGGAAAAAAAGGTAAAAGTGGGATATGAACCCATGTAGCTCCTGCACTTCACTTCTAATTGGGAGCATGTGGCTCAACACGTTGAGCTACCAGAGAAGACATGAAGACAGGGTAAACTTTAGGTCTTTTTAGGCAAGGATAAAATGTACAATGTCAATGCGCAGTTGCCTCTACAATTTATATTTCAAATCCGAGTTTGTCATCTGTCCACAGAATGTGATTTAGGATACACTAGCTCTCTGGTAAAAAAAAATTACTTGGTTTCAGGTATTTGACTAAGAGATATCTTGCTGGGAAAAAAAGGTGGAAGTGGGATTTGAACCCATGTAGCTCCTGCACTTCGCTTCTAATTGGGAGCATGTGGCTCAACACGTTGAGCTACCAGAGAAGACATGAACATAGGGTAAACTTTAGGTCTTTTGAGGCAAGGATAAAATGTACAATGTCAATGCGCAGTTGCCTCTACAATTTATATTTCAAATCCGAGTTTGTCATCTGTCCACAGAATGTGATTTCGGATACACTAGCTGTCTGTTAAAAAAAAAATTACTTGGTTTCAGGTATTTGACTAAGAGATATCTTGCTGGGAAAAAAAGGTGGAAGTGGGATTTGAACCCATGTAGCTCATGCACTTCGCTTCTAATTGGGAGCATGTGGCTCAACACGTTGAGCTACCAGAGAAGACATGAAGACAGGGTAAACTTTAGGTCTTTTGAGGCAAGGATAAAATGTACAATGTCAATGCGCAGTTGCCTCTACAATTTATATTTCAAATCCGAGTTTGTCATCTGTCCACAGAATGTGATTTCGGATACACTAGCTGTCTGTTAAAAAAAAATTACTTGGTTTCAGGTATTTGACTAAGAGATATCTTGCTGGGAAAAAAAGGTAAAAGTGGGATATGAACCCATGTAGCTCCTGCACTTCACTTCTAATTGGGAGCATGTTGCTCAACACGTTGAGCTACCAGAGAAGACATGAAGACAGGGTAAACTTTAGGTCTTTTTAGGCAAGGATAAAATGTACAATGTCAATGCGCAGTTGCCTCTACAATTTATATTTCAAATCCGAGTTTGTCATCTGTCCACAGAATGTGATTTAGGATACACTAGCTGTCTGGTAAAAAAAAAATTACTTGGTTTTAGGTATTTGACTAAGAGATATCTTGCTGGGAAAAAAAGGTGGAAGTGGGATTTGAACCCATGTAGCTCCTGCACTTCGCTTCTAATTGGGAGCATGTGGCTCAACACGTTGAGCTACCTGAGAAGATATGAAAATAGGGTAAACTTTAGGTCTTTTGAGGCAAGGATAAAATGTACAATGTCAATGCGCAGTTGCCTCTACAATTTATATTTCAAATCCGAGTTTGTCATCTGTCCACAGAATGTGATTTCGGATACACTAGCTGTCTGGTAAAAAAAAAAATTACTTGGTTTCAGGTATTTGACTAAGAGATATCTTGCTGGGAAAAAAAGGTGGAAGTGGGATTTGAACCCATGTAGCTCCTGCACTTCGCTTCTAATTGGGAGCATGTGGCTCAACACGTTGAGCTACCAGAGAAGACATGAAGACAGGGTTAACTTTAGGTCTTTTGAGGCAAGGATAAAATGTACAATGTCAATGCGCAGTTGCCTCTACAATTTATATTTCAAATCCGAGTTTGTCATCTGTCCACAGAATGTGATTTCGGATACACTAGCTGTCTGGTAAAAAAAAATTACTTGGTTTCAGGTATTTGACTAAGAGATATCTTGCTGGGAAAAAAAAGGTGGAAGTGGGATTGAACCCATGTAGCTCCTGCACTTCGCTTCTAATTGGGAGCATATGGCTCAACACGTTGAGCTACCAGAGAAGACATGAAGACAGGGTAAACTTTAGGTCTTTTGAGGCAAGGATAAAATGTACAATGTCAATGCGCAGTTGCCTCTACAATTTATATTTCAAATCCGAGTTTGTCATCTGTCCACAGAATGTGATTTCGGATACACTAGCTGTCTGGTAAAAATAATTACTTGGTTTCAGGTATTTGACAAAGAGATATCTTGCTGGGAAAAACAGGTGGAAGTGGGATTTGAACCCATGTAGCTCCTGCACTTCACTTCTAATTGGGAGCATGTGGCTCAACACGTTGAGCTACCAGAGAAGACATGAAGACAGGGTAAACTTTAGGTCTTTTGAGGCAAGGATAAAATGTACAATGTCAATGCGCAGTTGCCTCTACAATTTATATTTCAAATCCGAGTTTGTCATCTGTGCACAGAATGTGATTTCGGATTCACTAGCTGTCTGGTAAAAAAAAATTACTTGGTTTCAGGTATTTGACTAAGAGATATCTTGCTGGGAAAAAAGGTGGAAGTGGGATTTGAACCCATGTAGCTCCAGCACTTCGCTTCTAATTGGGAGCATGTGGCTCAACACGTTGAGCTACCAGAGAAGACATGAAGACAGGGTAAACTTTAGGTCTTTTTAGGCAAGGATAAAATGTACAATGTCAATGCGCAGTTGCCTCTACAATTTATATTTCAAATCCGAGTTTGTCATCTGTCCACAGAATGTGATTTAGGATACACTAGCTCTCTGGTAAAAAAAAAATTACTTGGTTTTAGGTATTTGACTAAGAGATATCTTGCTGGGAAAAAAAGGTGGAAGTGGGATTTGAACCCATGTAGCTCCTGCACTTAGCTTCTAATTGGGAGCATGTGGCTCAACACGTTGAGCTACCAGAGAAGACATGAAGACAGGGTAAACTTTAGGTCTTTTGAGGCAAGGATAAAATGTACAATGTCAATGCGCAGTTGCCTCTACAATTTATATTTCAAATCCGAGTTTGTCATCTGTCCACAGAATGTGATTTCGGATACACTAGCTGTCTGGTAAAAAAAAATTACTTGGTTTCAGGTATTTGACTAAGAGATATCTTGCTGGGAAAAAAAGGTGGAAGTGGGATTTGAACCCATGTAGCTCCTGCACTTCGCTTCTAATTGGGAGCATGTGGCTCAACACGTTGAGCTACCAGAGAAGACATGAACATAGGGTAAACTTTAGGTCTTTTGAGGCAAGGATAAAATGTACAATGTCAATGCGCAGTTGCCTCTACAATTTATATTTCAAATCCGAGTTTGTCATCTGTCCACAGAATGTGATTTCGGATACACTAGCTGTCTGTTAAAAAAAAAATTACTTGGTTTCAGGTATTTGACTAAGAGATATCTTGCTGGGAAAAAAAGGTGGAAGTGGGATTTGAACCCATGTAGCTCATGCACTTCGCTTCTAATTGGGAGCATGTGGCTCAACACGTTGAGCTACCAGAGAAGACATGAAGACAGGGTAAACTTTAGGTCTTTTGAGGCAAGGATAAAATGTACAATGTCAATGCGCAGTTGCCTCTACAATTTATATTTCAAATCCGAGTTTGTCATCTGTCCACAGAATGTGATTTCGGATACACTAGCTGTCTGTTAAAAAAAAATTACTTGGTTTCAGGTATTTGACTAAGAGATATCTTGCTGGGAAAAAAAGGTAAAAGTGGGATATGAACCCATGTAGCTCCTGCACTTCACTTCTAATTGGGAGCATGTGGCTCAACACGTTGAGCTACCAGAGAAGACATGAAGACAGGGTAAACTTTAGGTCTTTTTAGGCAAGGATAAAATGTACAATGTCAATGCGCAGTTTCCTCTACAATTTATATTTCAAATCCGAGTTTGTCATCTGTCCACAGAATGTGATTTAGGATACACTAGCTGTCTGGTAAAAAAAAAATTACTTGGTTTTAGGTATTTGACTAAGAGATATCTTGCTGGGAAAAAAAGGTGGAAGTGGGATTTGAACCCATGTAGCTCCTGCACTTCGCTTCTAATTGGGAGCATGTGGCTCAACACGTTGAGCTACCTGAGAAGATATGAAAATAGGGTAAACTTTAGGTCTTTTGAGGCAAGGATAAAATGTACAATGTCAATGCGCAGTTGCCTCTACAATTTATATTTCAAATCCGAGTTTGTCATCTGTCCACAGAATGTGATTTCGGATACACTAGCTGTCTGGTAAAAAAAAAAATTACTTGGTTTCAGGTATTTGACTAAGAGATATCTTGCTGGGAAAAAAAGGTGGAAGTGGGATTTGAACCCATGTAGCTCCTGCACTTCGCTTCTAATTGGGAGCATGTGGCTCAACACGTTGAGCTACCAGAGAAGACATGAAGACAGGGTAAACTTTAGGTCTTTTGAGGCAAGGATAAAATGTACAATGTCAATGCGCAGTTGCCTCTACAATTTATATTTCAAATCCGAGTTTGTCATCTGTCCACAGAATGTGATTTCGGATACACTAGCTGTCTGGTAAAAAAAAATTACTTGGTTTCAGGTATTTGACTAAGAGATATCTTGCTGGGAAAAAAAAGGTGGAAGTGGGATTGAACCCATGTAGCTCCTGCACTTCGCTTCTAATTGGGAGCATATGGCTCAACACGTTGAGCTACCAGAGAAGACATGAAGACAGGGTAAACTTTAGGTCTTTTGAGGCAAGGATAAAATGTACAATGTCAATGCGCAGTTGCCTCTACAATTTATATTTCAAATCCGAGTTTGTCATCTGTCCACAGAATGTGATTTCGGATACACTAGCTGTCTGGTAAAAATAATTACTTGGTTTCAGGTATTTGACAAAGAGATATCTTGCTGGGAAAAACAGGTGGAAGTGGGATTTGAACCCATGTAGCTCCTGCACTTCACTTCTAATTGGGAGCATGTGGCTCAACACGTTGAGCTACCAGAGAAGACATGAAGACAGGGTAAACTTTAGGTCTTTTGAGGCAAGGATAAAATGTACAATGTCAATGCGCAGTTGCCTCTACAATTTATATTTCAAATCCGAGTTTGTCATCTGTGCACAGAATGTGATTTCGGATTCACTAGCTGTCTGGTAAAAAAAAATTACTTGGTTTCAGGTATTTGACTAAGAGATATCTTGCTGGGAAAAAAGGTGGAAGTGGGATTTGAACCCATGTAGCTCCAGCACTTCGCTTCTAATTGGGAGCATGTGGCTCAACACGTTGAGCTACCAGAGAAGACATGAAGACAGGGTAAACTTTAGGTCTTTTGAGGCAAGGATAAAATGTACAATGTCAATGCGCAGTTGCCTCTACAATTTATATTTCAAATCCGAGTTTGTCATCTGTCCACAGAATGTGATTTCGGATTCACTAGCTGTCTGGTAAAAAAAAATTACTTGGTTTCAGGTATTTGACTAAGAGATATCTTGCTGGGAAAAAGAGGTGGAAGTGGGATTTGAACCCATGTAGCTCCTGCACTTCACTTCTAATTGGGAGCATGTGGGTCAACACGTTGAGCTACCTGAGAAGATATGAACATAGGGTAAACTTTAGGTCTTTTGAGGCAAGGATAAAATGTACAATGTCAATCAATCAATCAATCAAATTTTATTTATATAGCGCTTTTTACAACAGTTGTTGTCACAAAGCAGCTTTACAAGTGCCGAGTCCTAGCCCCCAGTGAGCAAGCCAAAGGCGACAGTGGCAAGGAAAAACTCCCTAGTTTTTTTGCATGAGGAAGAAACCTTGAGAGGAACCAAGACTCAGGGGGGGAACCCATCCTCCTCTGGCCGACACCGGTCACCATGACAACAACAACAATATAGACAGAATGTAGACAGAATGTAAAAGATGCAATAATGTCCATTTAGACCGAAAAAGATGTAATAATGTCCATCATGGTGTAGGCATCCGGTTAGGCAGGAGGTGGCCGGCCAGGATGGATCGCTTGTCTCTCCTCATCTCATTATTCCTCAAGCAGGCGGGCAGCCATGTGGAGAAATGAAACAGGGAAAATTAGCTCTGTATGAGGACATATACGGGACAGGTAAAATTATAAACATTTCTGGAGTGTGGCAGCAACTCCGGCACTAAGTTAAATTATTACAGCCTAGCTAAAAAAAGGCAGAACCAGAAGGTAACATAGGCTTGGGGGCATTCTGAGACAATGGCATCCGTCCACTGCACTGTCAACAAACTTGAGTGACCACGAGCAGTGACAGGATGACAGCACCAGCACCCCAGTCTACCATAAAACCCTTCGTCTATGAACCCCTGGATCTGTACCTTTATCTAAGGGGGATATTAATTATCAAACGCTAGACTAAATAAGTGGGTTTTCAACCTAGATTTAAAGATTGTGACTGTGTCAGAGTCCCGGACACATTTAGGAAGATTATTCCAAAGCTGGGGGGCCTTATAAGAAAAGGCTCTTCCCCCTGCTGTTACCTTGTTAATTTGTGGAACTAATAACAGACCAGCACCCTGTGATCTTAGTTGACGTGGGGGTTCATAGTAGGAAATAAGTTCCTGGAGGTATTCAGGAGCAAGCCCGTGTAGTGCTTTGTATGCTAATAATAGAATTTTAAAATCAATACGAAATTTAACTGGGAGCCAATGCAGGGCTGATAGGACTGGTCTAATATGCTGAAATTTTCTAGTTCTGGTCAGAACTCTAGCTGCGGCATTTTGAACTACTTGAAGTTTATTTAGATTCTTATTTGAACATCCTGACAGTAGTGAATTGCAGTAGTCTAGTCTAGAGCTAACAAAGGCGTGCACCAATTTTTCTGCATCATCCTGTGATAATGCATTTCTTAATTTGGCAATGTTGCGGAGATGTAGAAAAGCTATCCTAGTAGTATTATCTATATATTTATCAAATGATAGGTCGGAGTCGAGTATGACGCCTAGGTTTTTGGCTACTGTGCCAGGTGTAATGGGACAGTCTGCAAGATTAAGCATTAAATTAGGAATTTTCTGTCTTGCGGCCTTAGGGCCCACAAGGAGAACTTCTGTTTTGTCCTCATTTAATTGTAGGAAGTTTAGAGACATCCAGCATTTAATATCTCTTACACAGGCCTCAATTTTTCCTAAACTGTCAATGCGCAGTTGCCTCTACAATTTATATTTCAAATCCGAGTGTGTCATCTGTCCACAGAATGTGATTTAGGATACACTAGCTGTCTGGTAAAAAAAAATTACTTGGTTTCAGGTATTTGACAAAGAGATATCTTGCTGGGAAAAAAAGGTGGAAGTGGGATTTAAACCCATGTAGCTCCTGCACTTCACTTCTAATTGGGAGCATGTGGCTCAACACGTTGAGCTACCAGAGAAGACATGAAGACAGGGTAAACTTTAGGTCTTTTGAGGCAAGGATAAAATGTACAATGTCAATGCGCAGTTGCCTCTACAATTTATATTTCAAATCCGAGTTTGTCATCTGTCCACAGAATGTGATTTCGGATTCACTAGCTGTCTGGTAAAAAAAAATTACTTGGTTTCAGGTATTTGACTAAGAGATATCTTGCTGGGAAAAAGAGGTGGAAGTGGGATTTGAACCCATGTAGCTCCTGCACTTCACTTCTAATTGGGAGCATGTGGGTCAACACGTTGAGCTACCTGAGAAGATATGAACATAGGGTAAACTTTAGGTCTTTTGAGGCAAGGATAAAATGTACAATGTCAATGCGCAGTTGCCTCTACAATTTATATTTCAAATCCGAGTGTGTCATCTGTCCACAGAATGTGATTTCGGATACACTAGCTGTCTGGTAAAAAAAAAAAAAAACTTGGTTTCAGGTATTTGACTAAGAGATATCTTGCTGGGAAAAAAAGGTGGAAGTGGGATTTGAACCCATGTAGCTCCTGCACTTTGCTTCTAATTGGGAGCATGCGGCTCAACACATTGAGCTACCAGAGAAGACATGAAGACAGGGTAAACTTTAGGTCTTTTGAGGCAAGGATAAAATGTACAATGTCAATGCGCAGTTGCCTCTACAATTTATATTTCAAATCCGAGTTTGTCATCTGTCCACAGAATGTGATTTCGGATTCACTAGCTGTCTGGTAAAAAAAAATTACTTGGTTTCAGGTATTTGACTAAGAGATATCTTGCTGGGAAAAAAAGGTAGAAGTGGGATTTGAACCCATGTAGCTCCAGCACTTCGCTTCTAATTGGGAGCATGCAGCTCAACACATTGAGCTACCAGAGAAGACATGAAGACAGGGTAAACTTTAGGTCTTTTGAGGCAAGGATAAAATGTACAATGTCAATGCGCAGTTGCCTCTACAATTTATATTTCAAATCCGAGTTTGTCATCTGTCCACAGAATGTGATTTCGGATTCACTAGCTGTCTGGTAAAAAAAAATTACTTGGTTTCAGGTATTTGACTAAGAGATATCTTGCTGGGAAAAAGAGGTGGAAGTGGGATTTGAACCCATGTAGCTCCTGCACTTCACTTCTAATTGGGAGCATGTGGGTCAACACGTTGAGCTACCTGAGAAGATATGAACATAGGGTAAACTTTAGGTCTTTTGAGGCAAGGATAAAATGTACAATGTCAATGCGCAGTTGCCTCTACAATTTATATTTCAAATCCGAGTGTGTCATCTGTCCACAGAATGTGATTTAGGATACACTAGCTGTCTGGTAAAAAAAAAATTACTTGGTTTCAGGTATTTGACTAAGAGATATCTTGCTGGGAAAAAAAGGTGGAAGTGGGATTTGAACCCATGTAGCTCCTGCACTTCGCTTCTAATTGGGAGCATGTGGCTCAACACGTTGAGCTACCTGAGAAGATATGAACATAGGGTAAACTTTAGGTCTTTTGAGGCAAGGATAAAATGTACAATGTCAATGCGCAGTTGCCTCTACAATTTATATTTCAAATCCGAGTGTGTCATCTGTCCACAGAATGTGATTTCGGATACACTAGCTGTCTGGTAAAAAAAAAAAAAAAACTTGGTTTCAGGTATTTGACTAAGAGATATCTTGCTGGGAAAAAAAGGTGGAAGTGGGATTTGAACCCATGTAGCTCCTGCACTTTGCTTCTAATTGGGAGCATGCGGCTCAACACATTGAGCTACCAGAGAAGACATGAAGACAGGGTAAACTTTAGGTCTTTTGAGGCAAGGATAAAATGTACAATGTCAATGCGCAGTTGCCTCTACAATTTATATTTCAAATCCGAGTTTGTCATCTGTCCACAGAATGTGATTTCGGATTCACTAGCTGTCTGGTAAAAAAAAATTACTTGGTTTCAGGTATTTGACTAAGAGATATCTTGCTGGGAAAAAAAGGTAGAAGTGGGATTTGAACCCATGTAGCTCCAGCACTTCGCTTCTAATTGGGAGCATGCAGCTCAACACATTGAGCTACCAGAGAAGACATGAAGACAGGGTAAACTTTAGGTCTTTTGAGGCAAGGATAAAATGTACAATGTCAATGCGCAGTTGCCTCTACAATTTATATTTCAAATCCGAGTTTGTCATCTGTCCACAGAATGTGATTTCGGATTCACTAGCTGTCTGGTAAAAAAAAATTACTTGGTTTCAGGTATTTGACTAAGAGATATCTTGCTGGGAAAAAGAGGTGGAAGTGGGATTTGAACCCATGTAGCTCCTGCACTTCACTTCTAATTGGGAGCATGTGGGTCAACACGTTGAGCTACCTGAGAAGATATGAACATAGGGTAAACTTTAGGTCTTTTGAGGCAAGGATAAAATGTACAATGTCAATGCGCAGTTGCCTCTACAATTTATATTTCAAATCCGAGTGTGTCATCTGTCCACAGAATGTGATTTAGGATACACTAGCTGTCTGGTAAAAAAAAAATTACTTGGTTTCAGGTATTTGACTAAGAGATATCTTGCTGGGAAAAAAAGGTGGAAGTGGGATTTGAACCCATGTAGCTCCTGCACTTCGCTTCTAATTGGGAGCATGTGGCTCAACACGTTGAGCTACCAGAGAAGACATGAAGACAGGGTAAACTTTAGGTCTTTTGAGGCAAGGATAAAATGTACAATGTCAATGCGCAGTTGCCTCTACAATTTATATTTCAAATCCGAGTTTGTCATCTGTCCACAGAATGTGATTTCGGATACACTAGCTGTCTGGTAAAAAAAATTACTTGGTTTCAGGTATTTGACTAAGAGATATCTTGCTGGGAAAAAAAGGTGGAAGTGGGATTTGAACCCATGAAGCTCCTGCACTTTGCTTCTAATTGGGAGCATGTGGCTCAACACGTTGAGCTACCAGAGAAGACATGAATGTGAGGTAAACTTTAGGTCTTTTGAGGCAAGGATAAAATGTACAATGTCAATGCGCAGTTGCCTCTACAATTTATATTTCAAATCCGAGTTTGTCATCTGTCCACAGAATGTGATTTCGGATACACTAGCTGTCTGGTAAAAAAAAATTACTTGGTTTCAGGTATTTGACAAAGAGATATCTTGCTGGGAAAAAAAGGTGGAAGTGGGATTTGAACCCATGTAGCTCCTGCACTTCGCTTCTAATTGGGAGCATGTGACTCAACACGTTGAGCTACCAGAGAAGACATGAAGACAGGGTAAACTTTAGGTCTTTTGAGGCAAGGATAAAATGTACAATGTCAATGCGCAGTTGCCTCTACAATTTATATTTCAAATCCGAGTTTGTCATCTGTCCACAGAATGTGATTTCGGATACACTAGCTGTCTGGTAAAAAAAAAAATTACTTGGTTTCAGGTATTTGACTAAGAGATATCTTGCTGGGAAAAAAAGGTGGAAGTGGGATTTGAACCCATGTAGCTCCTGCACTTCGCTTCTAATTGGGAGCATGTGGCTCAACACGTTGAGCTACCAGAGAAGATATGAAGACAGGGTAAACTTTAGGTCTTTTGAGGCAAGGATAAAATGTACAATGTCAATGCGCAGTTGCCTCTACAATTTATATTTCAAATCCGAGTTTGTCATCTGTCCACAGAATGTGATTTCGGATACACTAGCTGTCTGGTAAAAAAAAAATTACTTGGTTTCAGGTATTTGACTAAGAGATATCTTGCTGGGAAAAAAAGGTGGAAGTGGGATTTGAACCCATGTAGCTCCTGCACTTCGCTTCTAATTGGGAGCATGTGGCTCAACACGTTGAGCTACCAGAGAAGACATGAAGACAGGGTAAACTTTAGGTCTTTTGAGGCAAGGATAAAATGTACAATGTCAATGCGCAGTTGCCTCTACAATTTATATTTCAAATCCGAGTTTGTCATCTGTCCACAGAATTGTGATTTAGGATACACTAGCTGTCTGGTAAAAAAAAAAATTACTTGGTTTCAGGTATTTGACTAAGAGATATCTTGCTGGGAAAAAAAGGTGTAAGTGGGATTTGAACCCATGTAGCTCCTGCACTTCGCTTCTAATTGGGAGCATGTGGCTCAACACGTTGAGCTACCAGAGAAGATATGAAGACAGGGTAAACTTTAGGTCTTTTGAGGCAAGGATAAAATGTACAATGTCAATGCGCAGTTGCCTCTACAATTTATATTTCAAATCCGAGTTTGTCATCTGTCCACAGAATGTGATTTCGGATACACTAGCTGTCTGGTAAAAAAAAATTACTTGGTTTCAGGTATTTGACTAAGAGATATCTTGCTGGGAAAAAAAGGTGGAAGTGGGATTTGAACCCATGTAGCTCCTGCACTTCGCTTCTAATTGGGAGCATGTGGCTCAACACGTTGAGCTACCAGAGAAGACATGAAGACAGGGTAAACTTTAGGTCTTTTGAGGCAAGGATAAAATGTACAATGTCAATGCGCAGTTGCCTCTACAATTTATATTTCAAATCCGAGTTTGTCATCTGTCCACAGAATGTGATTTCGGATACACTAGCTGTCTGGTAAAAAAAAATTACTTGGTTTCAGGTATTTGACAAAGAGATATCTTGCTGGGAAAAAAAGGTATAAGTGGGATTTGAACCCATGTAGCTCCAGCACTTCGCTTCTAATTGGGAGCATGTGGCTCAACACGTTGAGCTACCAGAGAAGACATGAAGACAGGGTAAACTTTAGGTCTTTTGAGGCAAGGATAAAATGTACAATGTCAATGCGCAGTTGCCTCTACAATTTATATTTCAAATCCGAGTGTGTCATCTGTCCACAGAATGTGATTTAGGATACACTAGCTGTCTGGTAAAAAAAAAATTACTTGGTTTCAGGTATTTGACTAAGAGATATCTTGCTGGGAAAAAAAGGTGGAAGTGGGATTTGAACCCATGTAGCTCCTGCACTTCGCTTCTAATTGGGAGCATGTGGCTCAACACGTTGAGCTACCTGAGAAGATATGAACATAGGGTAAACTTTAGGTCTTTTGAGGCAAGGATAAAATGTACAATGTCAATGCGCAGTTGCCTCTACAATTTATATTTCAAATCCGAGTGTGTCATCTGTCCACAGAATGTGATTTCGGATACACTAGCTGTCTGGTAAAAAAAAAAAAAAACTTGGTTTCAGGTATTTGACTAAGAGATATCTTGCTGGGAAAAAAAGGTGGAAGTGGGATTTGAACCCATGTAGCTCCTGCACTTTGCTTCTAATTGGGAGCATGCGGCTCAACACATTGAGCTACCAGAGAAGACATGAAGACAGGGTAAACTTTAGGTCTTTTGAGGCAAGGATAAAATGTACAATGTCAATGCGCAGTTGCCTCTACAATTTATATTTCAAATCCGAGTTTGTCATCTGTCCACAGAATGTGATTTCGGATACACTAGCTGTCTGGTAAAAAAAAATTACTTGGTTTCAGGTATTTGACAAAGAGATATCTTGCTGGGAAAAAAAGGTATAAGTGGGATTTGAACCCATGTAGCTCCAGCACTTCGCTTCTAATTGGGAGCATGTGGCTCAACACGTTGAGCTACCAGAGAAGACATGAAGACAGGGTAAACTTTAGGTCTTTTGAGGCAAGGATAAAATGTACAATGTCAATGCGCAGTTGCCTCTACAATTTATATTTCAAATCCGAGTGTGTCATCTGTCCACAGAATGTGATTTAGGATACACTAGCTGTCTGGTAAAAAAAAAATTACTTGGTTTCAGGTATTTGACTAAGAGATATCTTGCTGGGAAAAAAAGGTGGAAGTGGGATTTGAACCCATGTAGCTCCTGCACTTCGCTTCTAATTGGGAGCATGTGGCTCAACACGTTGAGCTACCTGAGAAGATATGAACATAGGGTAAACTTTAGGTCTTTTGAGGCAAGGATAAAATGTACAATGTCAATGCGCAGTTGCCTCTACAATTTATATTTCAAATCCGAGTGTGTCATCTGTCCACAGAATGTGATTTCGGATACACTAGCTGTCTGGTAAAAAAAAAAAAAAACTTGGTTTCAGGTATTTGACTAAGAGATATCTTGCTGGGAAAAAAAGGTGGAAGTGGGATTTGAACCCATGTAGCTCCTGCACTTTGCTTCTAATTGGGAGCATGCGGCTCAACACATTGAGCTACCAGAGAAGACATGAAGACAGGGTAAACTTTAGGTCTTTTGAGGCAAGGATAAAATGTACAATGTCAATGCGCAGTTGCCTCTACAATTTATATTTCAAATCCGAGTTTGTCATCTGTCCACAGAATGTGATTTCGGATTCACTAGCTGTCTGGTAAAAAAAATTACTTGGTTTCAGGTATTTGACTAAGAGATATCTTGCTGGGAAAAAAAGGTAGAAGTGGGATTTGAACCCATGTAGCTCCAGCACTTCGCTTCTAATTGGGAGCATGCAGCTCAACACATTGAGCTACCAGAGAAGACATGAAGACAGGGTAAACTTTAGGTCTTTTGAGGCAAGGATAAAATGTACAATGTCAATGCGCAGTTGCCTCTACAATTTATATTTCAAATCCGAGTTTGTCATCTGTCCACAGAATGTGATTTCGGATACACTAGCTGTCTGGTAAAAAAAAATTACTTGGTTTCAGGTATTTGACAAAGAGATATCTTGCTGGGAAAAAAAGGTGGAAGTGGGATTTGAACCCATGTAGCTCCTGCACTTCGCTTCTAATTGGGAGCATGTGGCTCAACACGTTGAGCTACCAGAGAAGACATGAAGACAGGGTAAACTTTAGGTCTTTTGAGGCAAGGATAAAATGTACAATGTCAATGCGCAGTTGCCTCTACAATTTATATTTCAAATCCGAGTTTGTCATCTGTCCACAGAATGTGATTTCGGATACACTAGCTGTCTGGTAAAAAAAAAAATTACTTGGTTTCAGGTATTTGACTAAGAGATATCTTGCTGGGAAAAAAAGGTGGAAGTGGGATTTGAACCCATGTAGCTCCTGCACTTCGCTTCTAATTGGGAGCATGTGGCTCAACACGTTGAGCTACCTGAGAAGATATGAAAATAGGGTAAACTTTAGGTCTTTTGAGGCAAGGATAAAATGTACAATGTCAATGCGCAGTTGCCTCTACAATTTATATTTCAAATCCGAGTTTGTCATCTGTCCACAGAATGTGATTTCGGATACACTAGCTGTCTGGTAAAAAAAAAAATTACTTGGTTTCAGGTATTTGACTAAGAGATATCTTGCTGGGAAAAAAAGGTGGAAGTGGGATTTGAACCCATGTAGCTCCTGCACTTCGCTTCTAATTGGGAGCATGTGGCTCAACACGTTGAGCTACCAGAGAAGACATGAAGACAGGGTAAACTTTAGGTCTTTTGAGGCAAGGATAAAATGTACAATGTCAATGCGCAGTTGCCTCTACAATTTATATTTCAAATCCGAGTTTGTCATCTGTCCACAGAATGTGATTTCGGATACACTAGCTGTCTGGTAAAAAAAAATTACTTGGTTTCAGGTATTTGACTAAGAGATATCTTGCTGGGAAAAAAAGGTGGAAGTGGGATTGAACCCATGTAGCTCCTGCACTTCGCTTCTAATTGGGAGCATATGGCTCAACACGTTGAGCTACCAGAGAAGACATGAAGACAGGGTAAACTTTAGGTCTTTTGAGGCAAGGATAAAATGTACAATGTCAATGCGCAGTTGCCTCTACAATTTATATTTCAAATCCGAGTTTGTCATCTGTCCACAGAATGTGATTTCGGATACACTAGCTGTCTGGTAAAAATAATTACTTGGTTTCAGGTATTTGACAAAGAGATATCTTGCTGGGAAAAACAGGTGGAAGTGGGATTTGAACCCATGTAGCTCCTGCACTTCACTTCTAATTGGGAGCATGTGGCTCAACACGTTGAGCTACCAGAGAAGACATGAAGACAGGGTAAACTTTAGGTCTTTTGAGGCAAGGATAAAATGTATAATGTCAATGCGCAGTTGCCTCTACAATTTATATTTCAAATCCGAGTTTGTCATCTGTCCACAGAATGTGATTTCGGATACACTAGCTGTCTGGTAAAAAAAAATTACTTGGTTTCAGGTATTTGACAAAGAGATATCTTGCTGGGAAAAAAGGTGGAAGTGGGATTTGAACCCATGTAGCTCCTGCACTTCACTTCTAATTGGGAGCATGTGGCTCAACACGTTGAGCTACCAGAGAAGACATGAAGACAGGGTAAACTTTAGGTCTTTTGAGGCAAGGATAAAATGTACAATGTCAATGCGCAGTTGCCTCTACAATTTATATTTCAAATCCGAGTTTGTCATCTGTCCACAGAATGTGATTTCGGATTCACTAGCTGTCTGGTAAAAAAAAATTACTTGGTTTCAGGTATTTGACTAAGAGATATCTTGCTGGGAAAAAGAGGTGGAAGTGGGATTTGAACCCATGTAGCTCCTGCACTTCACTTCTAATTGGGAGCATGTGGGTCAACACGTTGAGCTACCTGAGAAGATATGAACATAGGGTAAACTTTAGGTCTTTTGAGGCAAGGATAAAATGTACAATGTCAATGCGCAGTTGCCTCTACAATTTATATTTCAAATCCGAGTGTGTCATCTGTCCACAGAATGTGATTTAGGATACACTAGCTGTCTGGTAAAAAAAAAATTACTTGGTTTCAGGTATTTGACTAAGAGATATCTTGCTGGGAAAAAAAGGTGGAAGTGGGATTTGAACCCATGTAGCTCCTGTACATTGCTTCTAATTGGAAGCATGTGGCTCAACACGTTGAGCTACCAGAGAAGACATGAACATAGGGTAAACTTTAGGTCTTTTGAGGCAAGGATAAAATGTACAATGTCAATGCACAGTTGCCTCTACAATTTATATTTCAAATCCGAGTTTGTCATCTGTCCACAGAATGTGATTTCGGATACACTAGCTGTCTGGTAAAAAAAAATTACTTGGTTTCAGGTATTTGACAAAGAGATATCTTGCTGGGAAAAAAAGGTGGAAGTGGGATTTGAACCCATGTAGCTCCAGCACGTCGCTTCTAATTGGGAGCATGTGGCTCAACACGTTGAGCTACCAGAGAAGACATGAAGACAGGGTAAACTTTAGGTCTTTTGAGGCAAGGATAAAATGTACAATGTCAATGTGCAGTTGCCTCTACAATTTATATTTCAAATCCGAGTTTGTCATCTGTCCACAGAATGTGATTTCGGATACACTAGCTGTCTGGTAAAAAAAAATTACTTGGTTTCAGGTATTTGACAAAGAGATATCTTGCTGGGAAAAAAAGGTGGAAGTGGGATTTGAACCCATGTAGCTCCTGCACTTCACTTCTAATTGGGAGCATGTGGCTCAACACGTTGAGCTACCAGAGAAGACATGAAGACAGGGTAAACTTTAGGTCTTTTGAGGCAAGGATAAAATGTACAATGTCAATGCGCAGTTGCCTCTACAATTTATATTTCAAATCCGAGTTTGTCATCTGTCCACAGAATGTGATTTCGGATTCACTAGCTGTCTGGTAAAAAAAAATTACTTGGTTTCAGGTATTTGACTAAGAGATATCTTGCTGGGAAAAAGAGGTGGAAGTGGGATTTGAACCCATGTAGCTCCTGCACTTCGCTTCTAATTGGGAGCATGTGGCTCAACACGTTGAGCTACCTGAGAAGATATGAACATAGGGTAAACTTTAGGTCTTTTGAGGCAAGGATAAAATGTACAATGTCAATGCGCAGTTGCCTCTACAATTTATATTTCAAATCCGAGTGTGTCATCTGTCCACAGAATGTGATTTCGGATACACTAGCTGTCTGGTAAAAAAAAAAAAAACTTGGTTTCAGGTATTTGACTAAGAGATATCTTGCTGGGAAAAAAAGGTGGAAGTGGGATTTGAACCCATGTAGCTCCTGCACTTTGCTTCTAATTGGGAGCATGCGGCTCAACACGTTGAGCTACCAGAGAAGACATGAAGACAGGGTAAATTTTAGGTCTTTTGAGGCAAGGATAAAATGTACAATGTCAATGCGCAGTTGCCTCTACAATTTATATTTCAAATCCGAGTTTGTCATCTGTCCACAGAATGTGATTTCGGATACACTAGCTGTCTGGTAAAAAAAAATTACTTGGTTTCAGGTATTTGACTAAGAGATATCTTGCTGGGAAAAAAAGGTGGAAGTGGGATTTGAACTCATGTAGCTCCTGCACTTTGCTTCTAATTGGGAGCATGTAGCTCAACACGGTGAGCTACCAGAGAAGACATGAATGTGAGGTAAACTTTAGGTCTTTTGAGGCAAGGATAAAATGTACAATGTCAATGCGCAGTTGCCTCTACAATTTATATTTCAAATCCGAGTTTGTCATCTGTCCACAGAATGTGATTTCGGATACACTAGCTGTCTGGTAAAAAAAAATTACTTGGTTTCAGGTATTTGACTAAGAGATATCTTGCTGGGAAAAAAAGGTGGAAGTGGTATTTGAACCCATGTAGCTCCTGCACTTCGCTTCTAATTGGGAGCATGTGGCTCAACACGTTGAGCTACCTGAGAAGATATGAACATAGGGTAAACTTTAGGTCTTTTGAGGCAAGGATAAAATGTACAATGTCAATGCGCAGTTGCCTCTACAATTTATATTTCAAATCCGAGTGTGTCATCTGTCCACAGAATGTGATTTCGGATACACTAGCTGTCTGGTAAAAAAAAAAAAAACTTGGTTTCAGGTATTTGACTAAGAGATATCTTGCTGGGAAAAAAAGGTGGAAGTGGGATTTGAACCCATGTAGCTCCTGCACTTTGCTTCTAATTGGGAGCATGCGGCTCAACACGTTGAGCTACCAGAGAAGACATGAAGACAGGGTAAATTTTAGGTCTTTTGAGGCAAGGATAAAATGTACAATGTCAATGCGCAGTTGCCTCTACAATTTATATTTCAAATCCGAGTTTGTCATCTGTCCACAGAATGTGATTTCGGATACACTAGCTGTCTGGTAAAAAAAAATTACTTGGTTTCAGGTATTTGACTAAGAGATATCTTGCTGGGAAAAAAAGGTGGAAGTGGGATTTGAACTCATGTAGCTCCTGCACTTTGCTTCTAATTGGGAGCATGTAGCTCAACACGGTGAGCTACCAGAGAAGACATGAATGTGAGGTAAACTTTAGGTCTTTTGAGGCAAGGATAAAATGTACAATGTCAATGCGCAGTTGCCTCTACAATTTATATTTCAAATCCGAGTTTGTCATCTGTCCACAGAATGTGATTTCGGATACACTAGCTGTCTGGTAAAAAAAAATTACTTGGTTTCAGGTATTTGACTAAGAGATATCTTGCTGGGAAAAAAAGGTGGAAGTGGTATTTGAACCCATGTAGCTCCTGCACTTCGCTTCTAATTGGGAGCATGTGGATCAACACGTTGAGCTACCAGAGAAGACATGAAGATAGGGTAAACTTTAGGTCTTTTGAGGCAAGGATAAAATGTACAATGTCAATGCGCAGTTGCCTCTACAATTTATATTTCAAATCCGAGTTTGTCATCTGTCCACAGAATGTGATTTCGGATACACTAGCTGTCTGTTAAAAAAAAAATTACTTGGTTTCAGGTATTTGACTAAGAGATATCTTGCTGGGAAAAAAAGGTAAAAGTGGGATATGAACCCATGTAGCTCCTGCACTTCACTTCTAATTGGGAGCATGTGGCTCAACACGTTGAGCTACCAGAGAAGACATGAAGACAGGGTAAACTTTAGGTCTTTTTAGGCAAGGATAAAATGTACAATGTCAATGCGCAGTTGCCTCTACAATTTATATTTCAAATCCGAGTTTGTCATCTGTCCACAGAATGTGATTTAGGATACACTAGCTCTCTGGTAAAAAAAAATTACTTGGTTTCAGGTATTTGACTAAGAGATATCTTGCTGGGAAAAAAAGGTGGAAGTGGGATTTGAACCCATGTAGCTCCTGCACTTCGCTTCTAATTGGGAGCATGTGGCTCAACACGTTGAGCTACCAGAGAAGACATGAACATAGGGTAAACTTTAGGTCTTTTGAGGCAAGGATAAAATGTACAATGTCAATGCGCAGTTGCCTCTACAATTTATATTTCAAATCCGAGTTTGTCATCTGTCCACAGAATGTGATTTCGGATACACTAGCTGTCTGTTAAAAAAAAAATTACTTGGTTTCAGGTATTTGACTAAGAGATATCTTGCTGGGAAAAAAAGGTGGAAGTGGGATTTGAACCCATGTAGCTCATGCACTTCGCTTCTAATTGGGAGCATGTGGCTCAACACGTTGAGCTACCAGAGAAGACATGAAGACAGGGTAAACTTTAGGTCTTTTGAGGCAAGGATAAAATGTACAATGTCAATGCGCAGTTGCCTCTACAATTTATATTTCAAATCCGAGTTTGTCATCTGTCCACAGAATGTGATTTCGGATACACTAGCTGTCTGTTAAAAAAAAATTACTTGGTTTCAGGTATTTGACTAAGATATCTTGCTGGGAAAAAAAGGTAAAAGTGGGATATGAACCCATGTAGCTCCTGCACTTCACTTCTAATTGGGAGCATGTGGCTCAACACGTTGAGCTACCAGAGAAGACATGAAGACAGGGTAAACTTTAGGTCTTTTTAGGCAAGGATAAAATGTACAATGTCAATGCGCAGTTGCCTCTACAATTTATATTTCAAATCCGAGTTTGTCATCTGTCCACAGAATGTGATTTAGGATACACTAGCTGTCTGGTAAAAAAAAATTACTTGGTTTTAGGTATTTGACTAAGAGATATCTTGCTGGGAAAAAAAGGTGGAAGTGGGATTTGAACCCATGTAGCTCCTGCACTTCGCTTCTAATTGGGAGCATGTGGCTCAACACGTTGAGCTACCTGAGAAGATATGAAAATAGGGTAAACTTTAGGTCTTTTGAGGCAAGGATAAAATGTACAATGTCAATGCGCAGTTGCCTCTACAATTTATATTTCAAATCCGAGTTTGTCATCTGTCCACAGAATGTGATTTCGGATACACTAGCTGTCTGGTAAAAAAAAAAATTACTTGGTTTCAGGTATTTGACTAAGAGATATCTTGCTGGGAAAAAAAGGTGGAAGTGGGATTTGAACCCATGTAGCTCCTGCACTTCGCTTCTAATTGGGAGCATGTGGCTCAACACGTTGAGCTACCAGAGAAGACATGAAGACAGGGTAAACTTTAGGTCTTTTGAGGCAAGGATAAAATGTACAATGTCAATGCGCAGTTGCCTCTACAATTTATATTTCAAATCCGAGTTTGTCATCTGTCCACAGAATGTGATTTCGGATACACTAGCTGTCTGGTAAAAAAAAATTACTTGGTTTCAGGTATTTGACTAAGAGATATCTTGCTGGGAAAAAAAAGGTGGAAGTGGGATTGAACCCATGTAGCTCCTGCACTTCGCTTCTAATTGGGAGCATATGGCTCAACACGTTGAGCTACCAGAGAAGACATGAAGACAGGGTAAACTTTAGGTCTTTTGAGGCAAGGATAAAATGTACAATGTCAATGCGCAGTTGCCTCTACAATTTATATTTCAAATCCGAGTTTGTCATCTGTCCACAGAATGTGATTTCGGATACACTAGCTGTCTGGTAAAAATAATTACTTGGTTTCAGGTATTTGACAAAGAGATATCTTGCTGGGAAAAACAGGTGGAAGTGGGATTTGAACCCATGTAGCTCCTGCACTTCACTTCTAATTGGGAGCATGTGGCTCAACACGTTGAGCTACCAGAGAAGACATGAAGACAGGGTAAACTTTAGGTCTTTTGAGGCAAGGATAAAATGTACAATGTCAATGCGCAGTTGCCTCTACAATTTATATTTCAAATCCGAGTTTGTCATCTGTGCACAGAATGTGATTTCGGATTCACTAGCTGTCTGGTAAAAAAAAATTACTTGGTTTCAGGTATTTGACTAAGAGATATCTTGCTGGGAAAAAAGGTGGAAGTGGGATTTGAACCCATGTAGCTCCAGCACTTCGCTTCTAATTGGGAGCATGTGGCTCAACACGTTGAGCTACCAGAGAAGACATGAAGACAGGGTAAACTTTAGGTCTTTTTAGGCAAGGATAAAATGTACAATGTCAATGCGCAGTTGCCTCTACAATTTATATTTCAAATCCGAGTTTGTCATCTGTCCACAGAATGTGATTTAGGATACACTAGCTGTCTGGTAAAAAAAAATTACTTGGTTTTAGGTATTTGACTAAGAGATATCTTGCTGGGAAAAAAAGGTGGAAGTGGGATTTGAACCCATGTAGCTCCTGCACTTCGCTTCTAATTGGGAGCATGTGGCTCAACACGTTGAGCTACCTGAGAAGATATGAAAATAGGGTAAACTTTAGGTCTTTTGAGGCAAGGATAAAATGTACAATGTCAATGCGCAGTTGCCTCTACAATTTATATTTCAAATCCGAGTTTGTCATCTGTCCACAGAATGTGATTTCGGATACACTAGCTGTCTGGTAAAAAAAAAAATTACTTGGTTTCAGGTATTTGACTAAGAGATATCTTGCTGGGAAAAAAAGGTGGAAGTGGGATTTGAACCCATGTAGCTCCTGCACTTCGCTTCTAATTGGGAGCATGTGGCTCAACACGTTGAGCTACCAGAGAAGACATGAAGACAGGGTAAACTTTAGGTCTTTTGAGGCAAGGATAAAATGTACAATGTCAATGCGCAGTTGCCTCTACAATTTATATTTCAAATCCGAGTTTGTCATCTGTCCACAGAATGTGATTTCGGATACACTAGCTGTCTGGTAAAAAAAAATTACTTGGTTTCAGGTATTTGACTAAGAGATATCTTGCTGGGAAAAAAAAGGTGGAAGTGGGATTGAACCCATGTAGCTCCTGCACTTCGCTTCTAATTGGGAGCATATGGCTCAACACGTTGAGCTACCAGAGAAGACATGAAGACAGGGTAAACTTTAGGTCTTTTGAGGCAAGGATAAAATGTACAATGTCAATGCGCAGTTGCCTCTACAATTTATATTTCAAATCCGAGTTTGTCATCTGTCCACAGAATGTGATTTCGGATACACTAGCTGTCTGGTAAAAATAATTACTTGGTTTCAGGTATTTGACAAAGAGATATCTTGCTGGGAAAAACAGGTGGAAGTGGGATTTGAACCCATGTAGCTCCTGCACTTCACTTCTAATTGGGAGCATGTGGCTCAACACGTTGAGCTACCAGAGAAGACATGAAGACAGGGTAAACTTTAGGTCTTTTGAGGCAAGGATAAAATGTACAATGTCAATGCGCAGTTGCCTCTACAATTTATATTTCAAATCCGAGTTTGTCATCTGTGCACAGAATGTGATTTCGGATTCACTAGCTGTCTGGTAAAAAAAAATTACTTGGTTTCAGGTATTTGACTAAGAGATATCTTGCTGGGAAAAAAGGTGGAAGTGGGATTTGAACCCATGTAGCTCCAGCACTTCGCTTCTAATTGGGAGCATGTGGCTCAACACGTTGAGCTACCAGAGAAGACATGAAGACAGGGTAAACTTTAGGTCTTTTTAGGCAAGGATAAAATGTACAATGTCAATGCGCAGTTGCCTCTACAATTTATATTTCAAATCCGAGTTTGTCATCTGTCCACAGAATGTGATTTAGGATACACTAGCTGTCTGGTAAAAAAAAATTACTTGGTTTTAGGTATTTGACTAAGAGATATCTTGCTGGGAAAAAAAGGTGGAAGTGGGATTTGAACCCATGTAGCTCCTGCACTTCGCTTCTAATTGGGAGCATGTGGCTCAACACGTTGAGCTACCTGAGAAGATATGAAAATAGGGTAAACTTTAGGTCTTTTGAGGCAAGGATAAAATGTACAATGTCAATGCGCAGTTGCCTCTACAATTTATATTTCAAATCCGAGTTTGTCATCTGTCCACAGAATGTGATTTCGGATACACTAGCTGTCTGGTAAAAAAAAAAATTACTTGGTTTCAGGTATTTGACTAAGAGATATCTTGCTGGGAAAAAAAGGTGGAAGTGGGATTTGAACCCATGTAGCTCCTGCACTTCGCTTCTAATTGGGAGCATGTGGCTCAACACGTTGAGCTACCAGAGAAGACATGAAGACAGGGTAAACTTTAGGTCTTTTGAGGCAAGGATAAAATGTACAATGTCAATGCGCAGTTGCCTCTACAATTTATATTTCAAATCCGAGTTTGTCATCTGTCCACAGAATGTGATTTCGGATACACTAGCTGTCTGGTAAAAAAAAATTACTTGGTTTCAGGTATTTGACTAAGAGATATCTTGCTGGGAAAAAAAAGGTGGAAGTGGGATTGAACCCATGTAGCTCCTGCACTTCGCTTCTAATTGGGAGCATATGGCTCAACACGTTGAGCTACCAGAGAAGACATGAAGACAGGGTAAACTTTAGGTCTTTTGAGGCAAGGATAAAATGTACAATGTCAATGCGCAGTTGCCTCTACAATTTATATTTCAAATCCGAGTTTGTCATCTGTCCACAGAATGTGATTTCGGATACACTAGCTGTCTGGTAAAAATAATTACTTGGTTTCAGGTATTTGACAAAGAGATATCTTGCTGGGAAAAACAGGTGGAAGTGGGATTTGAACCCATGTAGCTCCTGCACTTCACTTCTAATTGGGAGCATGTGGCTCAACACGTTGAGCTACCAGAGAAGACATGAAGACAGGGTAAACTTTAGGTCTTTTGAGGCAAGGATAAAATGTACAATGTCAATGCGCAGTTGCCTCTACAATTTATATTTCAAATCCGAGTTTGTCATCTGTGCACAGAATGTGATTTCGGATTCACTAGCTGTCTGGTAAAAAAAAATTACTTGGTTTCAGGTATTTGACTAAGAGATATCTTGCTGGGAAAAAAGGTGGAAGTGGGATTTGAACCCATGTAGCTCCAGCACTTCGCTTCTAATTGGGAGCATGTGGCTCAACACGTTGAGCTACCAGAGAAGACATGAAGACAGGGTAAACTTTAGGTCTTTTTAGGCAAGGATAAAATGTACAATGTCAATGCGCAGTTGCCTCTACAATTTATATTTCAAATCCGAGTTTGTCATCTGTCCACAGAATGTGATTTAGGATACACTAGCTCTCTGGTAAAAAAAAAATTACTTGGTTTTAGGTATTTGACTAAGAGATATCTTGCTGGGAAAAAAAGGTGGAAGTGGGATTTGAACCCATGTAGCTCCTGCACTTAGCTTCTAATTGGGAGCATGTGGCTCAACACGTTGAGCTACCAGAGAAGACATGAAGACAGGGTAAACTTTAGGTCTTTTGAGGCAAGGATAAAATGTACAATGTCAATGCGCAGTTGCCTCTACAATTTATATTTCAAATCCGAGTTTGTCATCTGTCCACAGAATGTGATTTCGGATACACTAGCTGTCTGGTAAAAAAAAATTACTTGGTTTCAGGTATTTGACAAAGAGATATCTTGCTGGGAAAAAAAGGTGGAAGTGGGATTTGAACCCATGTAGCTCCTGCACTTCGCTTCTAATTGGGAGCATGTGGCTCAACACGTTGAGCTACCAGAGAAGACATGAAGACAGGGTAAACTTTAGGTCTTTTGAGGCAAGGATAAAATGTACAATGTCAATGCGCAGTTGCCTCTACAATTTATATTTCAAATCCGAGTTTGTCATCTGTCCACAGAATGTGATTTCGGATACACTAGCTGTCTGGTAAAAAAAAAAATTACTTGGTTTCAGGTATTTGACTAAGAGATATCTTGCTGGGAAAAAAAGGTGGAAGTGGGATTTGAACCCATGTAGCTCCTGCACTTCGCTTCTAATTGGGAGCATGTGGCTCAACACGTTGAGCTACCTGAGAAGATATGAAAATAGGGTAAACTTTAGGTCTTTTGAGGCAAGGATAAAATGTACAATGTCAATGCGCAGTTGCCTCTACAATTTATATTTCAAATCCGAGTTTGTCATCTGTCCACAGAATGTGATTTCGGATACACTAGCTGTCTGGTAAAAAAAAAAATTACTTGGTTTCAGGTATTTGACTAAGAGATATCTTGCTGGGAAAAAAAGGTGGAAGTGGGATTTGAACCCATGTAGCTCCTGCACTTCGCTTCTAATTGGGAGCATGTGGCTCAACACGTTGAGCTACCAGAGAAGACATGAAGACAGGGTAAACTTTAGGTCTTTTGAGGCAAGGATAAAATGTACAATGTCAATGCGCAGTTGCCTCTACAATTTATATTTCAAATCCGAGTTTGTCATCTGTCCACAGAATGTGATTTCGGATACACTAGCTGTCTGGTAAAAAAAAATTACTTGGTTTCAGGTATTTGACTAAGAGATATCTTGCTGGGAAAAAAAGGTGGAAGTGGGATTGAACCCATGTAGCTCCTGCACTTCGCTTCTAATTGGGAGCATATGGCTCAACACGTTGAGCTACCAGAGAAGACATGAAGACAGGGTAAACTTTAGGTCTTTTGAGGCAAGGATAAAATGTACAATGTCAATGCGCAGTTGCCTCTACAATTTATATTTCAAATCCGAGTTTGTCATCTGTCCACAGAATGTGATTTCGGATACACTAGCTGTCTGGTAAAAATAATTACTTGGTTTCAGGTATTTGACAAAGAGATATCTTGCTGGGAAAAACAGGTGGAAGTGGGATTTGAACCCATGTAGCTCCTGCACTTCACTTCTAATTGGGAGCATGTGGCTCAACACGTTGAGCTACCAGAGAAGACATGAAGACAGGGTAAACTTTAGGTCTTTTGAGGCAAGGATAAAATGTATAATGTCAATGCGCAGTTGCCTCTACAATTTATATTTCAAATCCGAGTTTGTCATCTGTCCACAGAATGTGATTTCGGATACACTAGCTGTCTGGTAAAAAAAAATTACTTGGTTTCAGGTATTTGACAAAGAGATATCTTGCTGGGAAAAAAAGGTGGAAGTGGGATTTGAACCCATGTAGCTCCTGCACTTCACTTCTAATTGGGAGCATGTGGCTCAACACGTTGAGCTACCAGAGAAGACATGAAGACAGGGTAAACTTTAGGTCTTTTGAGGCAAGGATAAAATGTACAATGTCAATGCGCAGTTGCCTCTACAATTTATATTTCAAATCCGAGTTTGTCATCTGTCCACAGAATGTGATTTCGGATTCACTAGCTGTCTGGTAAAAAAAAATTACTTGGTTTCAGGTATTTGACTAAGAGATATCTTGCTGGGAAAAAGAGGTGGAAGTGGGATTTGAACCCATGTAGCTCCTGCACTTCACTTCTAATTGGGAGCATGTGGGTCAACACGTTGAGCTACCTGAGAAGATATGAACATAGGGTAAACTTTAGGTCTTTTGAGGCAAGGATAAAATGTACAATGTCAATGCGCAGTTGCCTCTACAATTTATATTTCAAATCCGAGTGTGTCATCTGTCCACAGAATGTGATTTAGGATACACTAGCTGTCTGGTAAAAAAAAAATTACTTGGTTTCAGGTATTTGACTAAGAGATATCTTGCTGGGAAAAAAAGGTGGAAGTGGGATTTGAACCCATGTAGCTCCTGTACATTGCTTCTAATTGGAAGCATGTGGCTCAACACGTTGAGCTACCAGAGAAGACATGAACATAGGGTAAACTTTAGGTCTTTTGAGGCAAGGATAAAATGTACAAT
The DNA here is from genome assembly GCF_052324685.1 of Brachyhypopomus gauderio. Lineage (NCBI taxonomy): Eukaryota > Metazoa > Chordata > Actinopteri > Gymnotiformes > Hypopomidae > Brachyhypopomus > Brachyhypopomus gauderio. The sequence goes on from NW_027507014.1 coordinate 81,840, forward strand.
GTCAATGCACAGTTGCCTCTACAATTTATATTTCAAATCCGAGTTTGTCATCTGTCCACAGAATGTGATTTCGGATACACTAGCTGTCTGGTAAAAAAAAATTACTTGGTTTCAGGTATTTGACAAAGAGATATCTTGCTGGGAAAAAAAGGTGGAAGTGGGATTTGAACCCATGTAGCTCCAGCACGTCGCTTCTAATTGGGAGCATGTGGCTCAACACGTTGAGCTACCAGAGAAGACATGAAGACAGGGTAAACTTTAGGTCTTTTGAGGCAAGGATAAAATGTACAATGTCAATGTGCAGTTGCCTCTACAATTTATATTTCAAATCCGAGTTTGTCATCTGTCCACAGAATGTGATTTCGGATACACTAGCTGTCTGGTAAAAAAAAATTACTTGGTTTCAGGTATTTGACAAAGAGATATCTTGCTGGGAAAAAAAGGTGGAAGTGGGATTTGAACCCATGTAGCTCCTGCACTTCACTTCTAATTGGGAGCATGTGGCTCAACACGTTGAGCTACCAGAGAAGACATGAAGACAGGGTAAACTTTAGGTCTTTTGAGGCAAGGATAAAATGTACAATGTCAATGCGCAGTTGCCTCTACAATTTATATTTCAAATCCGAGTTTGTCATCTGTCCACAGAATGTGATTTCGGATTCACTAGCTGTCTGGTAAAAAAAAATTACTTGGTTTCAGGTATTTGACTAAGAGATATCTTGCTGGGAAAAAGAGGTGGAAGTGGGATTTGAACCCATGTAGCTCCTGCACTTTGCTTCTAATTGGGAGCATGTAGCTCAACACGGTGAGCTACCAGAGAAGACATGAATGTGAGGTAAACTTTAGGTCTTTTGAGGCAAGGATAAAATGTACAATGTCAATGCGCAGTTGCCTCTACAATTTATATTTCAAATCCGAGTTTGTCATCTGTCCACAGAATGTGATTTCGGATACACTAGCTGTCTGGTAAAAAAAAATTACTTGGTTTCAGGTATTTGACTAAGAGATATCTTGCTGGGAAAAAAAGGTGGAAGTGGTATTTGAACCCATGTAGCTCCTGCACTTCGCTTCTAATTGGGAGCATGTGGATCAACACGTTGAGCTACCAGAGAAGACATGAAGATAGGGTAAACTTTAGGTCTTTTGAGGCAAGGATAAAATGTACAATGTCAATGCGCAGTTGCCTCTACAATTTATATTTCAAATCCGAGTTTGTCATCTGTCCACAGAATGTGATTTCGGATACACTAGCTGTCTGTTAAAAAAAAAATTACTTGGTTTCAGGTATTTGACTAAGAGATATCTTGCTGGGAAAAAAAGGTAAAAGTGGGATATGAACCCATGTAGCTCCTGCACTTCACTTCTAATTGGGAGCATGTGGCTCAACACGTTGAGCTACCAGAGAAGACATGAAGACAGGGTAAACTTTAGGTCTTTTTAGGCAAGGATAAAATGTACAATGTCAATGCGCAGTTGCCTCTACAATTTATATTTCAAATCCGAGTTTGTCATCTGTCCACAGAATGTGATTTAGGATACACTAGCTCTCTGGTAAAAAAAAATTACTTGGTTTCAGGTATTTGACTAAGAGATATCTTGCTGGGAAAAAAAGGTGGAAGTGGGATTTGAACCCATGTAGCTCCTGCACTTCGCTTCTAATTGGGAGCATGTGGCTCAACACGTTGAGCTACCAGAGAAGACATGAACATAGGGTAAACTTTAGGTCTTTTGAGGCAAGGATAAAATGTACAATGTCAATGCGCAGTTGCCTCTACAATTTATATTTCAAATCCGAGTTTGTCATCTGTCCACAGAATGTGATTTCGGATACACTAGCTGTCTGTTAAAAAAAAAATTACTTGGTTTCAGGTATTTGACTAAGAGATATCTTGCTGGGAAAAAAAGGTGGAAGTGGGATTTGAACCCATGTAGCTCATGCACTTCGCTTCTAATTGGGAGCATGTGGCTCAACACGTTGAGCTACCAGAGAAGACATGAAGACAGGGTAAACTTTAGGTCTTTTGAGGCAAGGATAAAATGTACAATGTCAATGCGCAGTTGCCTCTACAATTTATATTTCAAATCCGAGTTTGTCATCTGTCCACAGAATGTGATTTCGGATACACTAGCTGTCTGTTAAAAAAAAATTACTTGGTTTCAGGTATTTGACTAAGAGATATCTTGCTGGGAAAAAAAGGTAAAAGTGGGATATGAACCCATGTAGCTCCTGCACTTCACTTCTAATTGGGAGCATGTGGCTCAACACGTTGAGCTACCAGAGAAGACATGAAGACAGGGTAAACTTTAGGTCTTTTTAGGCAAGGATAAAATGTACAATGTCAATGCGCAGTTGCCTCTACAATTTATATTTCAAATCCGAGTTTGTCATCTGTCCACAGAATGTGATTTAGGATACACTAGCTGTCTGGTAAAAAAAAATTACTTGGTTTTAGGTATTTGACTAAGAGATATCTTGCTGGGAAAAAAAGGTGGAAGTGGGATTTGAACCCATGTAGCTCCTGCACTTCGCTTCTAATTGGGAGCATGTGGCTCAACACGTTGAGCTACCTGAGAAGATATGAAAATAGGGTAAACTTTAGGTCTTTTGAGGCAAGGATAAAATGTACAATGTCAATGCGCAGTTGCCTCTACAATTTATATTTCAAATCCGAGTTTGTCATCTGTCCACAGAATGTGATTTCGGATACACTAGCTGTCTGGTAAAAAAAAAAATTACTTGGTTTCAGGTATTTGACTAAGAGATATCTTGCTGGGAAAAAAAGGTGGAAGTGGGATTTGAACCCATGTAGCTCCTGCACTTCGCTTCTAATTGGGAGCATGTGGCTCAACACGTTGAGCTACCAGAGAAGACATGAAGACAGGGTAAACTTTAGGTCTTTTGAGGCAAGGATAAAATGTACAATGTCAATGCGCAGTTGCCTCTACAATTTATATTTCAAATCCGAGTTTGTCATCTGTCCACAGAATGTGATTTCGGATACACTAGCTGTCTGGTAAAAAAAAATTACTTGGTTTCAGGTATTTGACTAAGAGATATCTTGCTGGGAAAAAAAAGGTGGAAGTGGGATTGAACCCATGTAGCTCCTGCACTTCGCTTCTAATTGGGAGCATATGGCTCAACACGTTGAGCTACCAGAGAAGACATGAAGACAGGGTAAACTTTAGGTCTTTTGAGGCAAGGATAAAATGTACAATGTCAATGCGCAGTTGCCTCTACAATTTATATTTCAAATCCGAGTTTGTCATCTGTCCACAGAATGTGATTTCGGATACACTAGCTGTCTGGTAAAAATAATTACTTGGTTTCAGGTATTTGACAAAGAGATATCTTGCTGGGAAAAACAGGTGGAAGTGGGATTTGAACCCATGTAGCTCCTGCACTTCACTTCTAATTGGGAGCATGTGGCTCAACACGTTGAGCTACCAGAGAAGACATGAAGACAGGGTAAACTTTAGGTCTTTTGAGGCAAGGATAAAATGTACAATGTCAATGCGCAGTTGCCTCTACAATTTATATTTCAAATCCGAGTTTGTCATCTGTCCACAGAATGTGATTTCGGATTCACTAGCTGTCTGGTAAAAAAAAATTACTTGGTTTCAGGTATTTGACTAAGAGATATCTTGCTGGGAAAAAGAGGTGGAAGTGGGATTTGAACCCATGTAGCTCCTGCACTTCACTTCTAATTGGGAGCATGTGGGTCAACACGTTGAGCTACCTGAGAAGATATGAACATAGGGTAAACTTTAGGTCTTTTGAGGCAAGGATAAAATGTACAATGTCAATGCGCAGTTGCCTCTACAATTTATATTTCAAATCCGAGTGTGTCATCTGTCCACAGAATGTGATTTCGGATACACTAGCTGTCTGGTAAAAAAAAAAAAAAACTTGGTTTCAGGTATTTGACTAAGAGATATCTTGCTGGGAAAAAAAGGTGGAAGTGGGATTTGAACCCATGTAGCTCCTGCACTTTGCTTCTAATTGGGAGCATGCGGCTCAACACATTGAGCTACCAGAGAAGACATGAAGACAGGGTAAACTTTAGGTCTTTTGAGGCAAGGATAAAATGTACAATGTCAATGCGCAGTTGCCTCTACAATTTATATTTCAAATCCGAGTTTGTCATCTGTCCACAGAATGTGATTTCGGATTCACTAGCTGTCTGGTAAAAAAAAATTACTTGGTTTCAGGTATTTGACTAAGAGATATCTTGCTGGGAAAAAAAGGTAGAAGTGGGATTTGAACCCATGTAGCTCCAGCACTTCGCTTCTAATTGGGAGCATGCAGCTCAACACATTGAGCTACCAGAGAAGACATGAAGACAGGGTAAACTTTAGGTCTTTTGAGGCAAGGATAAAATGTACAATGTCAATGCGCAGTTGCCTCTACAATTTATATTTCAAATCCGAGTTTGTCATCTGTCCACAGAATGTGATTTCGGATTCACTAGCTGTCTGGTAAAAAAAAATTACTTGGTTTCAGGTATTTGACTAAGAGATATCTTGCTGGGAAAAAGAGGTGGAAGTGGGATTTGAACCCATGTAGCTCCTGCACTTCACTTCTAATTGGGAGCATGTGGGTCAACACGTTGAGCTACCTGAGAAGATATGAACATAGGGTAAACTTTAGGTCTTTTGAGGCAAGGATAAAATGTACAATGTCAATGCGCAGTTGCCTCTACAATTTATATTTCAAATCCGAGTTTGTCATCTGTCCACAGAATGTGATTTCGGATTCACTAGCTGTCTGGTAAAAAAAAATTACTTGGTTTCAGGTATTTGACTAAGAGATATCTTGCTGGGAAAAAGAGGTGGAAGTGGGATTTGAACCCATGTAGCTCCTGCACTTTGCTTCTAATTGGGAGCATGTAGCTCAACACGGTGAGCTACCAGAGAAGACATGAATGTGAGGTAAACTTTAGGTCTTTTGAGGCAAGGATAAAATGTACAATGTCAATGCGCAGTTGCCTCTACAATTTATATTTCAAATCCGAGTTTGTCATCTGTCCACAGAATGTGATTTCGGATACACTAGCTGTCTGGTAAAAAAAAATTACTTGGTTTCAGGTATTTGACTAAGAGATATCTTGCTGGGAAAAAAAGGTGGAAGTGGTATTTGAACCCATGTAGCTCCTGCACTTCGCTTCTAATTGGGAGCATGTGGATCAACACGTTGAGCTACCAGAGAAGACATGAAGATAGGGTAAACTTTAGGTCTTTTGAGGCAAGGATAAAATGTACAATGTCAATGCGCAGTTGCCTCTACAATTTATATTTCAAATCCGAGTTTGTCATCTGTCCACAGAATGTGATTTCGGATACACTAGCTGTCTGTTAAAAAAAAAATTACTTGGTTTCAGGTATTTGACTAAGAGATATCTTGCTGGGAAAAAAAGGTAAAAGTGGGATATGAACCCATGTAGCTCCTGCACTTCACTTCTAATTGGGAGCATGTGGCTCAACACGTTGAGCTACCAGAGAAGACATGAAGACAGGGTAAACTTTAGGTCTTTTTAGGCAAGGATAAAATGTACAATGTCAATGCGCAGTTGCCTCTACAATTTATATTTCAAATCCGAGTTTGTCATCTGTCCACAGAATGTGATTTAGGATACACTAGCTCTCTGGTAAAAAAAAATTACTTGGTTTCAGGTATTTGACTAAGAGATATCTTGCTGGGAAAAAAAGGTGGAAGTGGGATTTGAACCCATGTAGCTCCTGCACTTCGCTTCTAATTGGGAGCATGTGGCTCAACACGTTGAGCTACCAGAGAAGACATGAACATAGGGTAAACTTTAGGTCTTTTGAGGCAAGGATAAAATGTACAATGTCAATGCGCAGTTGCCTCTACAATTTATATTTCAAATCCGAGTTTGTCATCTGTCCACAGAATGTGATTTCGGATACACTAGCTGTCTGTTAAAAAAAAAATTACTTGGTTTCAGGTATTTGACTAAGAGATATCTTGCTGGGAAAAAAAGGTGGAAGTGGGATTTGAACCCATGTAGCTCATGCACTTCGCTTCTAATTGGGAGCATGTGGCTCAACACGTTGAGCTACCAGAGAAGACATGAAGACAGGGTAAACTTTAGGTCTTTTGAGGCAAGGATAAAATGTACAATGTCAATGCGCAGTTGCCTCTACAATTTATATTTCAAATCCGAGTTTGTCATCTGTCCACAGAATGTGATTTCGGATACACTAGCTGTCTGTTAAAAAAAAATTACTTGGTTTCAGGTATTTGACTAAGAGATATCTTGCTGGGAAAAAAAGGTAAAAGTGGGATATGAACCCATGTAGCTCCTGCACTTCACTTCTAATTGGGAGCATGTGGCTCAACACGTTGAGCTACCAGAGAAGACATGAAGACAGGGTAAACTTTAGGTCTTTTTAGGCAAGGATAAAATGTACAATGTCAATGCGCAGTTGCCTCTACAATTTATATTTCAAATCCGAGTTTGTCATCTGTCCACAGAATGTGATTTAGGATACACTAGCTGTCTGGTAAAAAAAAATTACTTGGTTTTAGGTATTTGACTAAGAGATATCTTGCTGGGAAAAAAAGGTGGAAGTGGGATTTGAACCCATGTAGCTCCTGCACTTCGCTTCTAATTGGGAGCATGTGGCTCAACACGTTGAGCTACCTGAGAAGATATGAAAATAGGGTAAACTTTAGGTCTTTTGAGGCAAGGATAAAATGTACAATGTCAATGCGCAGTTGCCTCTACAATTTATATTTCAAATCCGAGTTTGTCATCTGTCCACAGAATGTGATTTCGGATACACTAGCTGTCTGGTAAAAAAAAAAATTACTTGGTTTCAGGTATTTGACTAAGAGATATCTTGCTGGGAAAAAAAGGTGGAAGTGGGATTTGAACCCATGTAGCTCCTGCACTTCGCTTCTAATTGGGAGCATGTGGCTCAACACGTTGAGCTACCAGAGAAGACATGAAGACAGGGTAAACTTTAGGTCTTTTGAGGCAAGGATAAAATGTACAATGTCAATGCGCAGTTGCCTCTACAATTTATATTTCAAATCCGAGTTTGTCATCTGTCCACAGAATGTGATTTCGGATACACTAGCTGTCTGGTAAAAAAAAATTACTTGGTTTCAGGTATTTGACTAAGAGATATCTTGCTGGGAAAAAAAAGGTGGAAGTGGGATTGAACCCATGTAGCTCCTGCACTTCGCTTCTAATTGGGAGCATATGGCTCAACACGTTGAGCTACCAGAGAAGACATGAAGACAGGGTAAACTTTAGGTCTTTTGAGGCAAGGATAAAATGTACAATGTCAATGCGCAGTTGCCTCTACAATTTATATTTCAAATCCGAGTTTGTCATCTGTCCACAGAATGTGATTTCGGATACACTAGCTGTCTGGTAAAAATAATTACTTGGTTTCAGGTATTTGACAAAGAGATATCTTGCTGGGAAAAACAGGTGGAAGTGGGATTTGAACCCATGTAGCTCCTGCACTTCACTTCTAATTGGGAGCATGTGGCTCAACACGTTGAGCTACCAGAGAAGACATGAAGACAGGGTAAACTTTAGGTCTTTTGAGGCAAGGATAAAATGTACAATGTCAATGCGCAGTTGCCTCTACAATTTATATTTCAAATCCGAGTTTGTCATCTGTCCACAGAATGTGATTTCGGATTCACTAGCTGTCTGGTAAAAAAAAATTACTTGGTTTCAGGTATTTGACTAAGAGATATCTTGCTGGGAAAAAGAGGTGGAAGTGGGATTTGAACCCATGTAGCTCCTGCACTTCACTTCTAATTGGGAGCATGTGGGTCAACACGTTGAGCTACCTGAGAAGATATGAACATAGGGTAAACTTTAGGTCTTTTGAGGCAAGGATAAAATGTACAATGTCAATGCGCAGTTGCCTCTACAATTTATATTTCAAATCCGAGTGTGTCATCTGTCCACAGAATGTGATTTCGGATACACTAGCTGTCTGGTAAAAAAAAAAAAAAACTTGGTTTCAGGTATTTGACTAAGAGATATCTTGCTGGGAAAAAAAGGTGGAAGTGGGATTTGAACCCATGTAGCTCCTGCACTTTGCTTCTAATTGGGAGCATGCGGCTCAACACATTGAGCTACCAGAGAAGACATGAAGACAGGGTAAACTTTAGGTCTTTTGAGGCAAGGATAAAATGTACAATGTCAATGCGCAGTTGCCTCTACAATTTATATTTCAAATCCGAGTTTGTCATCTGTCCACAGAATGTGATTTCGGATTCACTAGCTGTCTGGTAAAAAAAAATTACTTGGTTTCAGGTATTTGACTAAGAGATATCTTGCTGGGAAAAAAAGGTAGAAGTGGGATTTGAACCCATGTAGCTCCAGCACTTCGCTTCTAATTGGGAGCATGCAGCTCAACACATTGAGCTACCAGAGAAGACATGAAGACAGGGTAAACTTTAGGTCTTTTGAGGCAAGGATAAAATGTACAATGTCAATGCGCAGTTGCCTCTACAATTTATATTTCAAATCCGAGTTTGTCATCTGTCCACAGAATGTGATTTCGGATTCACTAGCTGTCTGGTAAAAAAAAATTACTTGGTTTCAGGTATTTGACTAAGAGATATCTTGCTGGGAAAAAGAGGTGGAAGTGGGATTTGAACCCATGTAGCTCCTGCACTTCACTTCTAATTGGGAGCATGTGGGTCAACACGTTGAGCTACCTGAGAAGATATGAACATAGGGTAAACTTTAGGTCTTTTGAGGCAAGGATAAAATGTACAATGTCAATGCGCAGTTGCCTCTACAATTTATATTTCAAATCCGAGTGTGTCATCTGTCCACAGAATGTGATTTAGGATACACTAGCTGTCTGGTAAAAAAAAAATTACTTGGTTTCAGGTATTTGACTAAGAGATATCTTGCTGGGAAAAAAAGGTGGAAGTGGGATTTGAACCCATGTAGCTCCTGCACTTCGCTTCTAATTGGGAGCATGTGGCTCAACACGTTGAGCTACCTGAGAAGATATGAACATAGGGTAAACTTTAGGTCTTTTGAGGCAAGGATAAAATGTACAATGTCAATGCGCAGTTGCCTCTACAATTTATATTTCAAATCCGAGTGTGTCATCTGTCCACAGAATGTGATTTCGGATACACTAGCTGTCTGGTAAAAAAAAAAAAAAAACTTGGTTTCAGGTATTTGACTAAGAGATATCTTGCTGGGAAAAAAAGGTGGAAGTGGGATTTGAACCCATGTAGCTCCTGCACTTTGCTTCTAATTGGGAGCATGCAGCTCAACACATTGAGCTACCAGAGAAGACATGAAGACAGGGTAAACTTTAGGTCTTTTGAGGCAAGGATAAAATGTACAATGTCAATGCGCAGTTGCCTCTACAATTTATATTTCAAATCCGAGTTTGTCATCTGTCCACAGAATGTGATTTCGGATTCACTAGCTGTCTGGTAAAAAAAAATTACTTGGTTTCAGGTATTTGACTAAGAGATATCTTGCTGGGAAAAAAAGGTAGAAGTGGGATTTGAACCCATGTAGCTCCAGCACTTCGCTTCTAATTGGGAGCATGCAGCTCAACACATTGAGCTACCAGAGAAGACATGAAGACAGGGTAAACTTTAGGTCTTTTGAGGCAAGGATAAAATGTACAATGTCAATGCGCAGTTGCCTCTACAATTTATATTTCAAATCCGAGTTTGTCATCTGTCCACAGAATGTGATTTCGGATTCACTAGCTGTCTGGTAAAAAAAAATTACTTGGTTTCAGGTATTTGACTAAGAGATATCTTGCTGGGAAAAAGAGGTGGAAGTGGGATTTGAACCCATGTAGCTCCTGCACTTCACTTCTAATTGGGAGCATGTGGGTCAACACGTTGAGCTACCTGAGAAGATATGAACATAGGGTAAACTTTAGGTCTTTTGAGGCAAGGATAAAATGTACAATGTCAATGCGCAGTTGCCTCTACAATTTATATTTCAAATCCGAGTGTGTCATCTGTCCACAGAATGTGATTTAGGATACACTAGCTGTCTGGTAAAAAAAAAATTACTTGGTTTCAGGTATTTGACTAAGAGATATCTTGCTGGGAAAAAAAGGTGGAAGTGGGATTTGAACCCATGTAGCTCCTGCACTTCGCTTCTAATTGGGAGCATGTGGCTCAACACGTTGAGCTACCAGAGAAGACATGAAGACAGGGTAAACTTTAGGTCTTTTGAGGCAAGGATAAAATGTACAATGTCAATGCGCAGTTGCCTCTACAATTTATATTTCAAATCCGAGTTTGTCATCTGTCCACAGAATGTGATTTCGGATACACTAGCTGTCTGGTAAAAAAAAATTACTTGGTTTCAGGTATTTGACTAAGAGATATCTTGCTGGGAAAAAAAGGTGGAAGTGGGATTTGAACCCATGTAGCTCCTGCACTTTGCTTCTAATTGGGAGCATGTGGCTCAACACGTTGAGCTACCAGAGAAGACATGAATGTGAGGTAAACTTTAGGTCTTTTGAGGCAAGGATAAAATGTACAATGTCAATGCGCAGTTGCCTCTACAATTTATATTTCAAATCCGAGTTTGTCATCTGTCCACAGAATGTGATTTCGGATACACTAGCTGTCTGGTAAAAAAAAATTACTTGGTTTCAGGTATTTGACAAAGAGATATCTTGCTGGGAAAAAAAGGTGGAAGTGGGATTTGAACCCATGTAGCTCCTGCACTTCGCTTCTAATTGGGAGCATGTGGCTCAACACGTTGAGCTACCAGAGAAGACATGAAGACAGGGTAAACTTTAGGTCTTTTGAGGCAAGGATAAAATGTACAATGTCAATGCGCAGTTGCCTCTACAATTTATATTTCAAATCCGAGTTTGTCATCTGTCCACAGAATGTGATTTCGGATACACTAGCTGTCTGGTAAAAAAAAAAATTACTTGGTTTCAGGTATTTGACTAAGAGATATCTTGCTGGGAAAAAAAGGTGGAAGTGGGATTTGAACCCATGTAGCTCCTGCACTTCGCTTCTAATTGGGAGCATGTGGCTCAACACGTTGAGCTACCAGAGAAGATATGAAGACAGGGTAAACTTTAGGTCTTTTGAGGCAAGGATAAAATGTACAATGTCAATGCGCAGTTGCCTCTACAATTTATATTTCAAATCCGAGTTTGTCATCTGTCCACAGAATGTGATTTCGGATACACTAGCTGTCTGGTAAAAAAAAAATTACTTGGTTTCAGGTATTTGACTAAGAGATATCTTGCTGGGAAAAAAAGGTGGAAGTGGGATTTGAACCCATGTAGCTCCTGCACTTCGCTTCTAATTGGGAGCATGTGGCTCAACACGTTGAGCTACCAGAGAAGACATGAAGACAGGGTAAACTTTAGGTCTTTTGAGGCAAGGATAAAATGTACAATGTCAATGCGCAGTTGCCTCTACAATTTATATTTCAAATCCGAGTTTGTCATCTGTCCACAGAATTGTGATTTAGGATACACTAGCTGTCTGGTAAAAAAAAAAATTACTTGGTTTCAGGTATTTGACTAAGAGATATCTTGCTGGGAAAAAAAGGTGTAAGTGGGATTTGAACCCATGTAGCTCCTGCACTTCGCTTCTAATTGGGAGCATGTGGCTCAACACGTTGAGCTACCAGAGAAGATATGAAGACAGGGTAAACTTTAGGTCTTTTGAGGCAAGGATAAAATGTACAATGTCAATGCGCAGTTGCCTCTACAATTTATATTTCAAATCCGAGTTTGTCATCTGTCCACAGAATGTGATTTCGGATACACTAGCTGTCTGGTAAAAAAAAATTACTTGGTTTCAGGTATTTGACTAAGAGATATCTTGCTGGGAAAAAAAGGTGGAAGTGGGATTTGAACCCATGTAGCTCCTGCACTTCGCTTCTAATTGGGAGCATGTGGCTCAACACGTTGAGCTACCAGAGAAGACATGAAGACAGGGTAAACTTTAGGTCTTTTGAGGCAAGGATAAAATGTACAATGTCAATGCGCAGTTGCCTCTACAATTTATATTTCAAATCCGAGTTTGTCATCTGTCCACAGAATGTGATTTCGGATACACTAGCTGTCTGGTAAAAAAAAATTACTTGGTTTCAGGTATTTGACAAAGAGATATCTTGCTGGGAAAAAAAGGTATAAGTGGGATTTGAACCCATGTAGCTCCAGCACTTCGCTTCTAATTGGGAGCATGTGGCTCAACACGTTGAGCTACCAGAGAAGACATGAAGACAGGGTAAACTTTAGGTCTTTTGAGGCAAGGATAAAATGTACAATGTCAATGCGCAGTTGCCTCTACAATTTATATTTCAAATCCGAGTTTGTCATCTGTCCACAGAATGTGATTTCGGATACACTAGCTGTCTGGTAAAAAAAAATTACTTGGTTTCGGGTATTTGACAAAGAGATATCTTGCTGGGAAAAACAGGTGGAAGTGGGATTTGAACCCATGTAGCTCCTGCACTTCACTTCTAATTGGGAGCATGTGGCTCAACACGTTGAGCTACCAGAGAAGACATGAAGACAGGGTAAACTTTAGGTCTTTTGAGGCAAGGATAAAATGTACAATGTCAATGCGCAGTTGCCTCTACAATTTATATTTCAAATCCGAGTTTGTCATCTGTCCACAGAATGTGATTTCGGATACACTAGCTGTCTGGTAAAAAAAAATTACTTGGTTTCAGGTATTTGACAAAGAGATATCTTGCTGGGAAAAACAGGTGGAAGTGGGATTTGAACCCATGTAGCTCCTGCAATTCACTTCTAATTGGGAGCATGTGGCTCAACACGTTGAGCTACCAGAGAAGACATGAAGACAGGGTAAACTTTAGGTCTTTTGAGGCAAGGATAAAATGTACAATGTCAATGCGCAGTTGCCTCTACAATTTATATTTCAAATCCGAGTTTGTCATCTGTCCACAGAATGTGATTTCGGATTCACTAGCTGTCTGGTAAAAAAAAATTACTTGGTTTCAGGTATTTGACTAAGAGATATCTTGCTGGGAAAAAGAGGAGGAAGTGGGATTTGAACCCATGTAGCTCCTGCACTTCACTTCTAATTGGGAGCATGTGGGTCAACACGTTGAGCTACCTGAGAAGATATGAAGACAGGGTAAACTTTAGGTCTTTTGAGGCAAGGATAAAATGTACAATGTCAATGCGCAGTTGCCTCTACAATTTATATTTCAAATCCGAGTTTGTCATCTGTCCACAGAATGTGATTTCGGATACACTAGCTGTCTGGTAAAAAAAAAAATTACTTGGTTTCAGGTATTTGACAAAGAGATATCTTGCTGGGAAAAAAAGGTGGAAGTGGGATTTGAACCCATGTAGCTCCTGCACTTTGCTTCTAATTGGGAGCATGTGGCTCAACACGTTGAGCTACCAGAGAAGACATGAATGTGAGGTAAACTTTAGGTCTTTTGAGGCAAGGATAAAATGTACAATGTCAATGCGCAGTTGCCTCTACAATTTATATTTCAAATCCGAGTTTGTCATCTGTCCACAGAATGTGATTTCGGATACACTAGCTGTCTGGTAAAAAAAAAAATTACTTGGTTTCAGGTATTTGACTAAGAGATATCTTGCTGGGAAAAAAAGGTGGATGTGGGATTTGAACCCATGTAGCTCCTGCACTTCGCTTCTAATTGGGAGCATGTGGCTCAACACGTTGAGCTACCAGAGAAGACATGAAGACAGGGTAAACTTTAGGTCTTTTGAGGCAAGGATAAAATGTACAATGTCAATGCGCAGTTGCCTCTACAATTTATATTTCAAATCCGAGTTTGTCATCTGTCCACAGAATGTGATTTAGGATACACTAGCTGTCTGGTAAAAAAAAAAATTACTTGGTTTCAGGTATTTGATTAAGAGATATCTTGCTGGGAAAAAAAGGTGTAAGTGGGATTTGAACCCATGTAGCTCCTGCACTTCGCTTCTAATTGGGAGCATGTGGCTCAACACGTTGAGCTACCAGAGAAGACATGAATATGAGGTAAACTTTAGGTCTTTTGAGGCAAGGATAAAATGTACAATGTCAATGCGCAGTTGCCTCTACAATTTATATTTCAAATCCGAGTTTGTCATCTGTCCACAGAATGTGATTTCGGATACACTAGCTGTCTGGTAAAAAAAAAATTACTTGGTTTCAGGTATTTGACTAAGAGATATCTTGCTGGGAAAATAAGGTGGAAGTGGGATTTGAACCCATGTAGCTCCTGCACTTCGCTTCTAATTGGGAGCATGTGGCTCAACACGTTGAGCTACCAGAGAAGACATGAAGACAGGGTAAACTTTAGGTCTTTTGAGGCAAGGATAAAATGTACAATGTCAATGCGCAGTTGCCTCTACAATTTATATTTCAAATCCGAGTTTGTCATCTGTCCACAGAATGTGATTTCGGATACACTAGCTGTCTGGTAAAAAAAAATTACTTGGTTTCAGGTATTTGACTAAGAGATATCTTGCTGGGAAAAAAAGGTGGAAGTGGGATTTGAACCCATGTAGCTCCTGCACTTCGCTTCTAATTGGGAGCATGTGGCTCAACACGTTGAGCTACCAGAGAAGACATGAAGACAGGGTAAACTTTAGGTCTTTTGAGGCAAGGATAAAATGTACAATGTCAATGCGCAGTTGCCTCTACAATTTATATTTCAAATCCGAGTTTGTCATCTGTCCACAGAATGTGATTTCGGATACACTAGCTGTCTGGTAAAAAAAAATTACTTGGTTTCAGGTATTTGACAAAGAGATATCTTGCTGGGAAAAAAAGGTGGAAGTGGGATTTGAACCCATGTAGCTCCTGCACTTCACTTCTAATTGGGAGCATGTGGCTCAACACGTTGAGCTACCAGAGAAGACATGAAGACAGGGTAAACTTTAGGTCTTTTGAGGCAAGGATAAAATGTACAATGTCAATGCGCAGTTGCCTCTACAATTTATATTTCAAATCCGAGTTTGTCATCTGTCCACAGAATGTGATTTCGGATACACTAGCTGTCTGGTAAAAAAAAATTACTTGGTTTCAGGTATTTGACAAAGAGATATCTTGCTGGGAAAAACAGGTGGAAGTGGGATTTGAACCCATGTAGCTCCTGCACTTCACTTCTAATTGGGAGCATGTGGCTCAACACGTTGAGCTACCAGAGAAGACATGAAGACAGGGTAAACTTTAGGTCTTTTGAGGCAAGGATAAAATGTACAATGTCAATGCGCAGTTGCCTCTACAATTTATATTTCAAATCCGAGTTTGTCATCTGTCCACAGAATGTGATTTCGGATACACTAGCTGTCTGTTAAAAAAAAATTACTTGGTTTCAGGTATTTGACTAAGAGATATCTTGCTGGGAAAAAAAGGTAAAAGTGGGATATGAACCCATGTAGCTCCTGCACTTCACTTCTAATTGGGAGCATGTGGCTCAACACGTTGAGCTACCAGAGAAGACATGAAGACAGGGTAAACTTTAGGTCTTTTGAGGCAAGGATAAAATGTACAATGTCAATGCGCAGTTGCCTCTACAATTTATATTTCAAATCCGAGTTTGTCATCTGTCCACAGAATGTGATTTCGGATACACTAGCTGTCTGGTAAAAAAAAATTACTTGGTTTCGGGTATTTGACAAAGAGATATCTTGCTGGGAAAAACAGGTGGAAGTGGGATTTGAACCCATGTAGCTCCTGCACTTCACTTCTAATTGGGAGCATGTGGCTCAACACGTTGAGCTACCAGAGAAGACATGAAGACAGGGTAAACTTTAGGTCTTTTGAGGCAAGGATAAAATGTACAATGTCAATGCGCAGTTGCCTCTACAATTTATATTTCAAATCCGAGTTTGTCATCTGTCCACAGAATGTGATTTCGGATACACTAGCTGTCTGGTAAAAAAAAATTACTTGGTTTCAGGTATTTGACAAAGAGATATCTTGCTGGGAAAAACAGGTGGAAGTGGGATTTGAACCCATGTAGCTCCTGCACTTCACTTCTAATTGGGAGCATGTGGCTCAACACGTTGAGCTACCAGAGAAGACATGAAGACAGGGTAAACTTTAGGTCTTTTGAGGCAAGGATAAAATGTACAATGTCAATGCGCAGTTGCCTCTACAATTTATATTTCAAATCCGAGTTTGTCATCTGTCCACAGAATGTGATTTCGGATTCACTAGCTGTCTGGTAAAAAAAAATTACTTGGTTTCAGGTATTTGACTAAGAGATATCTTGCTGGGAAAAAGAGGTGGAAGTGGGATTTGAACCCATGTAGCTCCTGCACTTCACTTCTAATTGGGAGCATGTGGGTCAACACGTTGAGCTACCTGAGAAGATATGAAGACAGGGTAAACTTTAGGTCTTTTGAGGCAAGGATAAAATGTACAATGTCAATGCGCAGTTGCCTCTACAATTTATATTTCAAATCCGAGTTTGTCATCTGTCCACAGAATGTGATTTCGGATACACTAGCTGTCTGGTAAAAAAAAAAATTACTTGGTTTCAGGTATTTGACAAAGAGATATCTTGCTGGGAAAAAAAGGTGGAAGTGGGATTTGAACCCATGTAGCTCCTGCACTTTGCTTCTAATTGGGAGCATGTGGCTCAACACGTTGAGCTACCAGAGAAGACATGAATGTGAGGTAAACTTTAGGTCTTTTGAGGCAAGGATAAAATGTACAATGTCAATGCGCAGTTGCCTCTACAATTTATATTTCAAATCCGAGTTTGTCATCTGTCCACAGAATGTGATTTCGGATACACTAGCTGTCTGGTAAAAAAAAAAATTACTTGGTTTCAGGTATTTGACTAAGAGATATCTTGCTGGGAAAAAAAGGTGGATGTGGGATTTGAACCCATGTAGCTCCTGCACTTCGCTTCTAATTGGGAGCATGTGGCTCAACACGTTGAGCTACCAGAGAAGACATGAAGACAGGGTAAACTTTAGGTCTTTTGAGGCAAGGATAAAATGTACAATGTCAATGCGCAGTTGCCTCTACAATTTATATTTCAAATCCGAGTTTGTCATCTGTCCACAGAATGTGATTTAGGATACACTAGCTGTCTGGTAAAAAAAAAAATTACTTGGTTTCAGGTATTTGATTAAGAGATATCTTGCTGGGAAAAAAAGGTGTAAGTGGGATTTGAACCCATGTAGCTCCTGCACTTCGCTTCTAATTGGGAGCATGTGGCTCAACACGTTGAGCTACCAGAGAAGACATGAATATGAGGTAAACTTTAGGTCTTTTGAGGCAAGGATAAAATGTACAATGTCAATGCGCAGTTGCCTCTACAATTTATATTTCAAATCCGAGTTTGTCATCTGTCCACAGAATGTGATTTCGGATACACTAGCTGTCTGGTAAAAAAAAAATTACTTGGTTTCAGGTATTTGACTAAGAGATATCTTGCTGGGAAAATAAGGTGGAAGTGGGATTTGAACCCATGTAGCTCCTGCACTTCGCTTCTAATTGGGAGCATGTGGCTCAACACGTTGAGCTACCAGAGAAGACATGAAGACAGGGTAAACTTTAGGTCTTTTGAGGCAAGGATAAAATGTACAATGTCAATGCGCAGTTGCCTCTACAATTTATATTTCAAATCCGAGTTTGTCATCTGTCCACAGAATGTGATTTCGGATACACTAGCTGTCTGGTAAAAAAAAATTACTTGGTTTCAGGTATTTGACTAAGAGATATCTTGCTGGGAAAAAAAGGTGGAAGTGGGATTTGAACCCATGTAGCTCCTGCACTTCGCTTCTAATTGGGAGCATGTGGCTCAACACGTTGAGCTACCAGAGAAGACATGAAGACAGGGTAAACTTTAGGTCTTTTGAGGCAAGGATAAAATGTACAATGTCAATGCGCAGTTGCCTCTACAATTTATATTTCAAATCCGAGTTTGTCATCTGTCCACAGAATGTGATTTCGGATACACTAGCTGTCTGGTAAAAAAAAATTACTTGGTTTCAGGTATTTGACAAAGAGATATCTTGCTGGGAAAAAAAGGTGGAAGTGGGATTTGAACCCATGTAGCTCCTGCACTTCACTTCTAATTGGGAGCATGTGGCTCAACACGTTGAGCTACCAGAGAAGACATGAAGACAGGGTAAACTTTAGGTCTTTTGAGGCAAGGATAAAATGTACAATGTCAATGCGCAGTTGCCTCTACAATTTATATTTCAAATCCGAGTTTGTCATCTGTCCACAGAATGTGATTTCGGATACACTAGCTGTCTGGTAAAAAAAAATTACTTGGTTTCAGGTATTTGACAAAGAGATATCTTGCTGGGAAAAACAGGTGGAAGTGGGATTTGAACCCATGTAGCTCCTGCACTTCACTTCTAATTGGGAGCATGTGGCTCAACACGTTGAGCTACCAGAGAAGACATGAAGACAGGGTAAACTTTAGGTCTTTTGAGGCAAGGATAAAATGTACAATGTCAATGCGCAGTTGCCTCTACAATTTATATTTCAAATCCGAGTTTGTCATCTGTCCACAGAATGTGATTTCGGATACACTAGCTGTCTGTTAAAAAAAAATTACTTGGTTTCAGGTATTTGACTAAGAGATATCTTGCTGGGAAAAAAAGGTAAAAGTGGGATATGAACCCATGTAGCTCCTGCACTTCACTTCTAATTGGGAGCATGTGGCTCAACACGTTGAGCTACCAGAGAAGACATGAAGACAGGGTAAACTTTAGGTCTTTTTAGGCAAGGATAAAATGTACAATGTCAATGCGCAGTTGCCTCTACAATTTATATTTCAAATCCGAGTTTGTCATCTGTCCACAGAATGTGATTTAGGATACACTAGCTGTCTGGTAAAAAAAAATTACTTGGTTTTAGGTATTTGACTAAGAGATATCTTGCTGGGAAAAAAAGGTGGAAGTGGGATTTGAACCCATGTAGCTCCTGCACTTCGCTTCTAATTGGGAGCATGTGGCTCAACACGTTGAGCTACCTGAGAAGATATGAAAATAGGGTAAACTTTAGGTCTTTTGAGGCAAGGATAAAATGTACAATGTCAATGCGCAGTTGCCTCTACAATTTATATTTCAAATCCGAGTTTGTCATCTGTCCACAGAATGTGATTTCGGATACACTAGCTGTCTGGTAAAAAAAAAAATTACTTGGTTTCAGGTATTTGACTAAGAGATATCTTGCTGGGAAAAAAAGGTGGAAGTGGGATTTGAACCCATGTAGCTCCTGCACTTCGCTTCTAATTGGGAGCATGTGGCTCAACACGTTGAGCTACCAGAGAAGACATGAAGACAGGGTAAACTTTAGGTCTTTTGAGGCAAGGATAAAATGTACAATGTCAATGCGCAGTTGCCTCTACAATTTATATTTCAAATCCGAGTTTGTCATCTGTCCACAGAATGTGATTTCGGATACACTAGCTGTCTGGTAAAAAAAAATTACTTGGTTTCAGGTATTTGACTAAGAGATATCTTGCTGGGAAAAAAAAGGTGGAAGTGGGATTGAACCCATGTAGCTCCTGCACTTCGCTTCTAATTGGGAGCATATGGCTCAACACGTTGAGCTACCAGAGAAGACATGAAGACAGGGTAAACTTTAGGTCTTTTGAGGCAAGGATAAAATGTACAATGTCAATGCGCAGTTGCCTCTACAATTTATATTTCAAATCCGAGTTTGTCATCTGTGCACAGAATGTGATTTCGGATTCACTAGCTGTCTGGTAAAAAAAAATTACTTGGTTTCAGGTATTTGACTAAGAGATATCTTGCTGGGAAAAAAGGTGGAAGTGGGATTTGAACCCATGTAGCTCCAGCACTTCGCTTCTAATTGGGAGCATGTGGCTCAACACGTTGAGCTACCAGAGAAGACATGAAGACAGGGTAAACTTTAGGTCTTTTTAGGCAAGGATAAAATGTACAATGTCAATGCGCAGTTGCCTCTACAATTTATATTTCAAATCCGAGTTTGTCATCTGTCCACAGAATGTGATTTAGGATACACTAGCTCTCTGGTAAAAAAAAAATTACTTGGTTTTAGGTATTTGACTAAGAGATATCTTGCTGGGAAAAAAAGGTGGAAGTGGGATTTGAACCCATGTAGCTCCTGCACTTAGCTTCTAATTGGGAGCATGTGGCTCAACACGTTGAGCTACCAGAGAAGACATGAAGACAGGGTAAACTTTAGGTCTTTTGAGGCAAGGATAAAATGTACAATGTCAATGCGCAGTTGCCTCTACAATTTATATTTCAAATCCGAGTTTGTCATCTGTCCACAGAATGTGATTTCGGATACACTAGCTGTCTGGTAAAAAAAAATTACTTGGTTTCAGGTATTTGACTAAGAGATATCTTGCTGGGAAAAAAAGGTGGAAGTGGGATTTGAACCCATGTAGCTCCTGCACTTCGCTTCTAATTGGGAGCATGTGGCTCAACACGTTGAGCTACCAGAGAAGACATGAACATAGGGTAAACTTTAGGTCTTTTGAGGCAAGGATAAAATGTACAATGTCAATGCGCAGTTGCCTCTACAATTTATATTTCAAATCCGAGTTTGTCATCTGTCCACAGAATGTGATTTCGGATACACTAGCTGTCTGTTAAAAAAAAAATTACTTGGTTTCAGGTATTTGACTAAGAGATATCTTGCTGGGAAAAAAAGGTGGAAGTGGGATTTGAACCCATGTAGCTCATGCACTTCGCTTCTAATTGGGAGCATGTGGCTCAACACGTTGAGCTACCAGAGAAGACATGAAGACAGGGTAAACTTTAGGTCTTTTGAGGCAAGGATAAAATGTACAATGTCAATGCGCAGTTGCCTCTACAATTTATATTTCAAATCCGAGTTTGTCATCTGTCCACAGAATGTGATTTCGGATACACTAGCTGTCTGTTAAAAAAAAATTACTTGGTTTCAGGTATTTGACTAAGAGATATCTTGCTGGGAAAAAAAGGTAAAAGTGGGATATGAACCCATGTAGCTCCTGCACTTCACTTCTAATTGGGAGCATGTGGCTCAACACGTTGAGCTACCAGAGAAGACATGAAGACAGGGTAAACTTTAGGTCTTTTTAGGCAAGGATAAAATGTACAATGTCAATGCGCAGTTGCCTCTACAATTTATATTTCAAATCCGAGTTTGTCATCTGTCCACAGAATGTGATTTAGGATACACTAGCTGTCTGGTAAAAAAAAAATTACTTGGTTTTAGGTATTTGACTAAGAGATATCTTGCTGGGAAAAAAAGGTGGAAGTGGGATTTGAACCCATGTAGCTCCTGCACTTCGCTTCTAATTGGGAGCATGTGGCTCAACACGTTGAGCTACCTGAGAAGATACGAAAATAGGGTAAACTTTAGGTCTTTTGAGGCAAGGATAAAATGTACAATGTCAATGCGCAGTTGCCTCTACAATTTATATTTCAAATCCGAGTTTGTCATCTGTCCACAGAATGTGATTTCGGATACACTAGCTGTCTGGTAAAAAAAAAAATTACTTGGTTTCAGGTATTTGACTAAGAGATATCTTGCTGGGAAAAAAAGGTGGAAGTGGGATTTGAACCCATGTAGCTCCTGCACTTCGCTTCTAATTGGGAGCATGTGGCTCAACACGTTGAGCTACCAGAGAAGACATGAAGACAGGGTAAACTTTAGGTCTTTTGAGGCAAGGATAAAATGTACAATGTCAATGCGCAGTTGCCTCTACAATTTATATTTCAAATCCGAGTTTGTCATCTGTCCACAGAATGTGATTTCGGATACACTAGCTGTCTGGTAAAAAAAAATTACTTGGTTTCAGGTATTTGACTAAGAGATATCTTGCTGGGAAAAAAAAGGTGGAAGTGGGATTGAACCCATGTAGCTCCTGCACTTCGCTTCTAATTGGGAGCATATGGCTCAACACGTTGAGCTACCAGAGAAGACATGAAGACAGGGTAAACTTTAGGTCTTTTGAGGCAAGGATAAAATGTACAATGTCAATGCGCAGTTGCCTCTACAATTTATATTTCAAATCCGAGTTTGTCATCTGTCCACAGAATGTGATTTCGGATACACTAGCTGTCTGGTAAAAATAATTACTTGGTTTCAGGTATTTGACAAAGAGATATCTTGCTGGGAAAAACAGGTGGAAGTGGGATTTGAACCCATGTAGCTCCTGCACTTCACTTCTAATTGGGAGCATGTGGCTCAACACGTTGAGCTACCAGAGAAGACATGAAGACAGGGTAAACTTTAGGTCTTTTGAGGCAAGGATAAAATGTACAATGTCAATGCGCAGTTGCCTCTACAATTTATATTTCAAATC
This sequence comes from Brachyhypopomus gauderio, assembly GCF_052324685.1. Lineage (NCBI taxonomy): Eukaryota > Metazoa > Chordata > Actinopteri > Gymnotiformes > Hypopomidae > Brachyhypopomus > Brachyhypopomus gauderio. The sequence goes on from NW_027507014.1 coordinate 104,114, forward strand.
CGAGTTTGTCATCTGTGCACAGAATGTGATTTCGGATTCACTAGCTGTCTGGTAAAAAAAAATTACTTGGTTTCAGGTATTTGACTAAGAGATATCTTGCTGGGAAAAAAGGTGGAAGTGGGATTTGAACCCATGTAGCTCCAGCACTTCGCTTCTAATTGGGAGCATGTGGCTCAACACGTTGAGCTACCAGAGAAGACATGAAGACAGGGTAAACTTTAGGTCTTTTGAGGCAAGGATAAAATGTACAATGTCAATGCGCAGTTGCCTCTACAATTTATATTTCAAATCCGAGTTTGTCATCTGTCCACAGAATGTGATTTCGGATTCACTAGCTGTCTGGTAAAAAAAAATTACTTGGTTTCAGGTATTTGACTAAGAGATATCTTGCTGGGAAAAAGAGGTGGAAGTGGGATTTGAACCCATGTAGCTCCTGCACTTCACTTCTAATTGGGAGCATGTGGGTCAACACGTTGAGCTACCTGAGAAGATATGAACATAGGGTAAACTTTAGGTCTTTTGAGGCAAGGATAAAATGTACAATGTCAATCAATCAATCAATCAAATTTTATTTATATAGCGCTTTTTACAACAGTTGTTGTCACAAAGCAGCTTTACAAGTGCCGAGTCCTAGCCCCCAGTGAGCAAGCCAAAGGCGACAGTGGCAAGGAAAAACTCCCTAGTTTTTTTGCATGAGGAAGAAACCTTGAGAGGAACCAAGACTCAGGGGGGGAACCCATCCTCCTCTGGCCGACACCGGTCACCATGACAACAACAACAATATAGACAGAATGTAGACAGAATGTAAAAGATGCAATAATGTCCATTTAGACCGAAAAAGATGTAATAATGTCCATCATGGTGTAGGCATCCGGTTAGGCAGGAGGTGGCCGGCCAGGATGGATCGCTTGTCTCTCCTCATCTCATTATTCCTCAAGCAGGCGGGCAGCCATGTGGAGAAATGAAACAGGGAAAATTAGCTCTGTATGAGGACATATACGGGACAGGTAAAATTATAAACATTTCTGGAGTGTGGCAGCAACTCCGGCACTAAGTTAAATTATTACAGCCTAGCTAAAAAAAGGCAGAACCAGAAGGTAACATAGGCTTGGGGGCATTCTGAGACAATGGCATCCGTCCACTGCACTGTCAACAAACTTGAGTGACCACGAGCAGTGACAGGATGACAGCACCAGCACCCCAGTCTACCATAAAACCCTTCGTCTATGAACCCCTGGATCTGTACCTTTATCTAAGGGGGATATTAATTATCAAACGCTAGACTAAATAAGTGGGTTTTCAACCTAGATTTAAAGATTGTGACTGTGTCAGAGTCCCGGACACATTTAGGAAGATTATTCCAAAGCTGGGGGGCCTTATAAGAAAAGGCTCTTCCCCCTGCTGTTACCTTGTTAATTTGTGGAACTAATAACAGACCAGCACCCTGTGATCTTAGTTGACGTGGGGGTTCATAGTAGGAAATAAGTTCCTGGAGGTATTCAGGAGCAAGCCCGTGTAGTGCTTTGTATGCTAATAATAGAATTTTAAAATCAATACGAAATTTAACTGGGAGCCAATGCAGGGCTGATAGGACTGGTCTAATATGCTGAAATTTTCTAGTTCTGGTCAGAACTCTAGCTGCGGCATTTTGAACTACTTGAAGTTTATTTAGATTCTTATTTGAACATCCTGACAGTAGTGAATTGCAGTAGTCTAGTCTAGAGCTAACAAAGGCGTGCACCAATTTTTCTGCATCATCCTGTGATAATGCATTTCTTAATTTGGCAATGTTGCGGAGATGTAGAAAAGCTATCCTAGTAGTATTATCTATATATTTATCAAATGATAGGTCGGAGTCGAGTATGACGCCTAGGTTTTTGGCTACTGTGCCAGGTGTAATGGGACAGTCTGCAAGATTAAGCATTAAATTAGGAATTTTCTGTCTTGCGGCCTTAGGGCCCACAAGGAGAACTTCTGTTTTGTCCTCATTTAATTGTAGGAAGTTTAGAGACATCCAGCATTTAATATCTCTTACACAGGCCTCAATTTTTCCTAAACTGTCAATGCGCAGTTGCCTCTACAATTTATATTTCAAATCCGAGTGTGTCATCTGTCCACAGAATGTGATTTAGGATACACTAGCTGTCTGGTAAAAAAAAATTACTTGGTTTCAGGTATTTGACAAAGAGATATCTTGCTGGGAAAAAAAGGTGGAAGTGGGATTTAAACCCATGTAGCTCCTGCACTTCACTTCTAATTGGGAGCATGTGGCTCAACACGTTGAGCTACCAGAGAAGACATGAAGACAGGGTAAACTTTAGGTCTTTTGAGGCAAGGATAAAATGTACAATGTCAATGCGCAGTTGCCTCTACAATTTATATTTCAAATCCGAGTTTGTCATCTGTCCACAGAATGTGATTTCGGATTCACTAGCTGTCTGGTAAAAAAAAATTACTTGGTTTCAGGTATTTGACTAAGAGATATCTTGCTGGGAAAAAGAGGTGGAAGTGGGATTTGAACCCATGTAGCTCCTGCACTTCACTTCTAATTGGGAGCATGTGGGTCAACACGTTGAGCTACCTGAGAAGATATGAACATAGGGTAAACTTTAGGTCTTTTGAGGCAAGGATAAAATGTACAATGTCAATGCGCAGTTGCCTCTACAATTTATATTTCAAATCCGAGTGTGTCATCTGTCCACAGAATGTGATTTCGGATACACTAGCTGTCTGGTAAAAAAAAAAAAAAACTTGGTTTCAGGTATTTGACTAAGAGATATCTTGCTGGGAAAAAAAGGTGGAAGTGGGATTTGAACCCATGTAGCTCCTGCACTTTGCTTCTAATTGGGAGCATGCGGCTCAACACATTGAGCTACCAGAGAAGACATGAAGACAGGGTAAACTTTAGGTCTTTTGAGGCAAGGATAAAATGTACAATGTCAATGCGCAGTTGCCTCTACAATTTATATTTCAAATCCGAGTTTGTCATCTGTCCACAGAATGTGATTTCGGATTCACTAGCTGTCTGGTAAAAAAAAATTACTTGGTTTCAGGTATTTGACTAAGAGATATCTTGCTGGGAAAAAAAGGTAGAAGTGGGATTTGAACCCATGTAGCTCCAGCACTTCGCTTCTAATTGGGAGCATGCAGCTCAACACATTGAGCTACCAGAGAAGACATGAAGACAGGGTAAACTTTAGGTCTTTTGAGGCAAGGATAAAATGTACAATGTCAATGCGCAGTTGCCTCTACAATTTATATTTCAAATCCGAGTTTGTCATCTGTCCACAGAATGTGATTTCGGATTCACTAGCTGTCTGGTAAAAAAAAATTACTTGGTTTCAGGTATTTGACTAAGAGATATCTTGCTGGGAAAAAGAGGTGGAAGTGGGATTTGAACCCATGTAGCTCCTGCACTTCACTTCTAATTGGGAGCATGTGGGTCAACACGTTGAGCTACCTGAGAAGATATGAACATAGGGTAAACTTTAGGTCTTTTGAGGCAAGGATAAAATGTACAATGTCAATGCGCAGTTGCCTCTACAATTTATATTTCAAATCCGAGTGTGTCATCTGTCCACAGAATGTGATTTAGGATACACTAGCTGTCTGGTAAAAAAAAAATTACTTGGTTTCAGGTATTTGACTAAGAGATATCTTGCTGGGAAAAAAAGGTGGAAGTGGGATTTGAACCCATGTAGCTCCTGCACTTCGCTTCTAATTGGGAGCATGTGGCTCAACACGTTGAGCTACCTGAGAAGATATGAACATAGGGTAAACTTTAGGTCTTTTGAGGCAAGGATAAAATGTACAATGTCAATGCGCAGTTGCCTCTACAATTTATATTTCAAATCCGAGTGTGTCATCTGTCCACAGAATGTGATTTCGGATACACTAGCTGTCTGGTAAAAAAAAAAAAAAACTTGGTTTCAGGTATTTGACTAAGAGATATCTTGCTGGGAAAAAAAGGTGGAAGTGGGATTTGAACCCATGTAGCTCCTGCACTTTGCTTCTAATTGGGAGCATGCGGCTCAACACATTGAGCTACCAGAGAAGACATGAAGACAGGGTAAACTTTAGGTCTTTTGAGGCAAGGATAAAATGTACAATGTCAATGCGCAGTTGCCTCTACAATTTATATTTCAAATCCGAGTTTGTCATCTGTCCACAGAATGTGATTTCGGATTCACTAGCTGTCTGGTAAAAAAAAATTACTTGGTTTCAGGTATTTGACTAAGAGATATCTTGCTGGGAAAAAAAGGTAGAAGTGGGATTTGAACCCATGTAGCTCCAGCACTTCGCTTCTAATTGGGAGCATGCAGCTCAACACATTGAGCTACCAGAGAAGACATGAAGACAGGGTAAACTTTAGGTCTTTTGAGGCAAGGATAAAATGTACAATGTCAATGCGCAGTTGCCTCTACAATTTATATTTCAAATCCGAGTTTGTCATCTGTCCACAGAATGTGATTTCGGATTCACTAGCTGTCTGGTAAAAAAAAATTACTTGGTTTCAGGTATTTGACTAAGAGATATCTTGCTGGGAAAAAGAGGTGGAAGTGGGATTTGAACCCATGTAGCTCCTGCACTTCACTTCTAATTGGGAGCATGTGGGTCAACACGTTGAGCTACCTGAGAAGATATGAACATAGGGTAAACTTTAGGTCTTTTGAGGCAAGGATAAAATGTACAATGTCAATGCGCAGTTGCCTCTACAATTTATATTTCAAATCCGAGTGTGTCATCTGTCCACAGAATGTGATTTAGGATACACTAGCTGTCTGGTAAAAAAAAATTACTTGGTTTCAGGTATTTGACTAAGAGATATCTTGCTGGGAAAAAAAGGTGGAAGTGGGATTTGAACCCATGTAGCTCCTGCACTTCGCTTCTAATTGGGAGCATGTGGCTCAACACGTTGAGCTACCAGAGAAGACATGAAGACAGGGTAAACTTTAGGTCTTTTGAGGCAAGGATAAAATGTACAATGTCAATGCGCAGTTGCCTCTACAATTTATATTTCAAATCCGAGTTTGTCATCTGTCCACAGAATGTGATTTCGGATACACTAGCTGTCTGGTAAAAAAAAATTACTTGGTTTCAGGTATTTGACTAAGAGATATCTTGCTGGGAAAAAAAGGTGGAAGTGGGATTTGAACCCATGTAGCTCCTGCACTTTGCTTCTAATTGGGAGCATGTGGCTCAACACGTTGAGCTACCAGAGAAGACATGAATGTGAGGTAAACTTTAGGTCTTTTGAGGCAAGGATAAAATGTACAATGTCAATGCGCAGTTGCCTCTACAATTTATATTTCAAATCCGAGTTTGTCATCTGTCCACAGAATGTGATTTCGGATACACTAGCTGTCTGGTAAAAAAAAATTACTTGGTTTCAGGTATTTGACAAAGAGATATCTTGCTGGGAAAAAAAGGTGGAAGTGGGATTTGAACCCATGTAGCTCCTGCACTTCGCTTCTAATTGGGAGCATGTGGCTCAACACGTTGAGCTACCAGAGAAGACATGAAGACAGGGTAAACTTTAGGTCTTTTGAGGCAAGGATAAAATGTACAATGTCAATGCGCAGTTGCCTCTACAATTTATATTTCAAATCCGAGTTTGTCATCTGTCCACAGAATGTGATTTCGGATACACTAGCTGTCTGGTAAAAAAAAAAATTACTTGGTTTCAGGTATTTGACTAAGAGATATCTTGCTGGGAAAAAAAGGTGGAAGTGGGATTTGAACCCATGTAGCTCCTGCACTTCGCTTCTAATTGGGAGCATGTGGCTCAACACGTTGAGCTACCAGAGAAGATATGAAGACAGGGTAAACTTTAGGTCTTTTGAGGCAAGGATAAAATGTACAATGTCAATGCGCAGTTGCCTCTACAATTTATATTTCAAATCCGAGTTTGTCATCTGTCCACAGAATGTGATTTCGGATACACTAGCTGTCTGGTAAAAAAAAAATTACTTGGTTTCAGGTATTTGACTAAGAGATATCTTGCTGGGAAAAAAAGGTGGAAGTGGGATTTGAACCCATGTAGCTCCTGCACTTCGCTTCTAATTGGGAGCATGTGGCTCAACACGTTGAGCTACCAGAGAAGACATGAAGACAGGGTAAACTTTAGGTCTTTTGAGGCAAGGATAAAATGTACAATGTCAATGCGCAGTTGCCTCTACAATTTATATTTCAAATCCGAGTTTGTCATCTGTCCACAGAATTGTGATTTAGGATACACTAGCTGTCTGGTAAAAAAAAAATTACTTGGTTTCAGGTATTTGACTAAGAGATATCTTGCTGGGAAAAAAAGGTGTAAGTGGGATTTGAACCCATGTAGCTCCTGCACTTCGCTTCTAATTGGGAGCATGTGGCTCAACACGTTGAGCTACCAGAGAAGATATGAAGACAGGGTAAACTTTAGGTCTTTTGAGGCAAGGATAAAATGTACAATGTCAATGCGCAGTTGCCTCTACAATTTATATTTCAAATCCGAGTTTGTCATCTGTCCACAGAATGTGATTTCGGATACACTAGCTGTCTGGTAAAAAAAAATTACTTGGTTTCAGGTATTTGACTAAGAGATATCTTGCTGGGAAAAAAAGGTGGAAGTGGGATTTGAACCCATGTAGCTCCTGCACTTCGCTTCTAATTGGGAGCATGTGGCTCAACACGTTGAGCTACCAGAGAAGACATGAAAATGGGGTAAACTTTAGGTCTTTTGAGGCAAGGATAAAATGTACAATGTCAATGCGCAGTTGCCTCTACAATTTATATTTCAAATCCGAGTTTGTCATCTGTCCACAGAATGTGATTTCGGATACACTAGCTGTCTGGTAAAAAAAAATTACTTGGTTTCAGGTATTTGACAAAGAGATATCTTGCTGGGAAAAAAAGGTATAAGTGGGATTTGAACCCATGTAGCTCCAGCACTTCGCTTCTAATTGGGAGCATGTGGCTCAACACGTTGAGCTACCAGAGAAGACATGAAGACAGGGTAAACTTTAGGTCTTTTGAGGCAAGGATAAAATGTACAATGTCAATGCGCAGTTGCCTCTACAATTTATATTTCAAATCCGAGTTTGTCATCTGTCCACAGAATGTGATTTCGGATACACTAGCTGTCTGGTAAAAAAAAATTACTTGGTTTCGGGTATTTGACAAAGAGATATCTTGCTGGGAAAAACAGGTGGAAGTGGGATTTGAACCCATGTAGCTCCTGCACTTCACTTCTAATTGGGAGCATGTGGCTCAACACGTTGAGCTACCAGAGAAGACATGAAGACAGGGTAAACTTTAGGTCTTTTGAGGCAAGGATAAAATGTACAATGTCAATGCGCAGTTGCCTCTACAATTTATATTTCAAATCCGAGTTTGTCATCTGTCCACAGAATGTGATTTCGGATACACTAGCTGTCTGGTAAAAAAAAATTACTTGGTTTCAGGTATTTGACAAAGAGATATCTTGCTGGGAAAAACAGGTGGAAGTGGGATTTGAACCCATGTAGCTCCTGCACTTCACTTCTAATTGGGAGCATGTGGCTCAACACGTTGAGCTACCAGAGAAGACATGAAGACAGGGTAAACTTTAGGTCTTTTGAGGCAAGGATAAAATGTACAATGTCAATGCGCAGTTGCCTCTACAATTTATATTTCAAATCCGAGTTTGTCATCTGTCCACAGAATGTGATTTCGGATTCACTAGCTGTCTGGTAAAAAAAAATTACTTGGTTTCAGGTATTTGACTAAGAGATATCTTGCTGGGAAAAAGAGGTGGAAGTGGGATTTGAACCCATGTAGCTCCTGCACTTCACTTCTAATTGGGAGCATGTGGGTCAACACGTTGAGCTACCTGAGAAGATATGAAGACAGGGTAAACTTTAGGTCTTTTGAGGCAAGGATAAAATGTACAATGTCAATGCGCAGTTGCCTCTACAATTTATATTTCAAATCCGAGTTTGTCATCTGTCCACAGAATGTGATTTCGGATACACTAGCTGTCTGGTAAAAAAAAAAATTACTTGGTTTCAGGTATTTGACAAAGAGATATCTTGCTGGGAAAAAAAGGTGGAAGTGGGATTTGAACCCATGTAGCTCCTGCACTTTGCTTCTAATTGGGAGCATGTGGCTCAACACGTTGAGCTACCAGAGAAGACATGAATGTGAGGTAAACTTTAGGTCTTTTGAGGCAAGGATAAAATGTACAATGTCAATGCGCAGTTGCCTCTACAATTTATATTTCAAATCCGAGTTTGTCATCTGTCCACAGAATGTGATTTCGGATACACTAGCTGTCTGGTAAAAAAAAAAATTACTTGGTTTCAGGTATTTGACTAAGAGATATCTTGCTGGGAAAAAAAGGTGGATGTGGGATTTGAACCCATGTAGCTCCTGCACTTCGCTTCTAATTGGGAGCATGTGGCTCAACACGTTGAGCTACCAGAGAAGACATGAAGACAGGGTAAACTTTAGGTCTTTTGAGGCAAGGATAAAATGTACAATGTCAATGCGCAGTTGCCTCTACAATTTATATTTCAAATCCGAGTTTGTCATCTGTCCACAGAATGTGATTTAGGATACACTAGCTGTCTGGTAAAAAAAAAAATTACTTGGTTTCAGGTATTTGATTAAGAGATATCTTGCTGGGAAAAAAAGGTGTAAGTGGGATTTGAACCCATGTAGCTCCTGCACTTCGCTTCTAATTGGGAGCATGTGGCTCAACACGTTGAGCTACCAGAGAAGACATGAATATGAGGTAAACTTTAGGTCTTTTGAGGCAAGGATAAAATGTACAATGTCAATGCGCAGTTGCCTCTACAATTTATATTTCAAATCCGAGTTTGTCATCTGTCCACAGAATGTGATTTCGGATACACTAGCTGTCTGGTAAAAAAAAAATTACTTGGTTTCAGGTATTTGACTAAGAGATATCTTGCTGGGAAAATAAGGTGGAAGTGGGATTTGAACCCATGTAGCTCCTGCACTTGGCTTCTAATTGGGAGCATGTGGCTCAACACGTTGAGCTACCAGAGAAGACATGAAGACAGGGTAAACTTTAGGTCTTTTGAGGCAAGGATAAAATGTACAATGTCAATGCGCAGTTGCCTCTACAATTTATATTTCAAATCCGAGTTTGTCATCTGTCCACAGAATGTGATTTCGGATACACTAGCTGTCTGGTAAAAAAAAATTACTTGGTTTCAGGTATTTGACTAAGAGATATCTTGCTGGGAAAAAAAGGTGGAAGTGGGATTTGAACCCATGTAGCTCCTGCACTTCGCTTCTAATTGGGAGCATGTGGCTCAACACGTTGAGCTACCAGAGAAGACATGAAGACAGGGTAAACTTTAGGTCTTTTGAGGCAAGGATAAAATGTACAATGTCAATGCGCAGTTGCCTCTACAATTTATATTTCAAATCCGAGTTTGTCATCTGTCCACAGAATGTGATTTCGGATACACTAGCTGTCTGGTAAAAAAAAATTACTTGGTTTCAGGTATTTGACAAAGAGATATCTTGCTGGGAAAAAAAGGTGGAAGTGGGATTTGAACCCATGTAGCTCCTGCACTTCACTTCTAATTGGGAGCATGTGGCTCAACACGTTGAGCTACCAGAGAAGACATGAAGACAGGGTAAACTTTAGGTCTTTTGAGGCAAGGATAAAATGTACAATGTCAATGCGCAGTTGCCTCTACAATTTATATTTCAAATCCGAGTTTGTCATCTGTCCACAGAATGTGATTTCGGATACACTAGCTGTCTGGTAAAAAAAAATTACTTGGTTTCAGGTATTTGACAAAGAGATATCTTGCTGGGAAAAACAGGTGGAAGTGGGATTTGAACCCATGTAGCTCCTGCACTTCACTTCTAATTGGGAGCATGTGGCTCAACACGTTGAGCTACCAGAGAAGACATGAAGACAGGGTAAACTTTAGGTCTTTTGAGGCAAGGATAAAATGTACAATGTCAATGCGCAGTTGCCTCTACAATTTATATTTCAAATCCGAGTTTGTCATCTGTCCACAGAATGTGATTTCGGATTCACTAGCTGTCTGGTAAAAAAAAATTACTTGGTTTCAGGTATTTGACTAAGAGATATCTTGCTGGGAAAAAAAGGTGGAAGTGGGATTTGAACCCATGTAGCTCCTGCACTTCGCTTCTAATTGGGAGCATGTGGCTCAACACGTTGAGCTACCAGAGAAGATATGAAGACAGGGTAAACTTTAGGTCTTTTGAGGCAAGGATAAAATGTACAATGTCAATGCGCAGTTGCCTCTACAATTTATATTTCAAATCCGAGTTTGTCATCTGTCCACAGAATGTGATTTCGGATACACTAGCTGTCTGGTAAAAAAAAAATTACTTGGTTTCAGGTATTTGACTAAGAGATATCTTGCTGGGAAAAAAAGGTGGAAGTGGGATTTGAACCCATGTAGCTCCTGCACTTCGCTTCTAATTGGGAGCATGTGGCTCAACACGTTGAGCTACCAGAGAAGACATGAAGACAGGGTAAACTTTAGGTCTTTTGAGGCAAGGATAAAATGTACAATGTCAATGCGCAGTTGCCTCTACAATTTATATTTCAAATCCGAGTTTGTCATCTGTCCACAGAATTGTGATTTAGGATACACTAGCTGTCTGGTAAAAAAAAAAATTACTTGGTTTCAGGTATTTGACTAAGAGATATCTTGCTGGGAAAAAAAGGTGTAAGTGGGATTTGAACCCATGTAGCTCCTGCACTTCGCTTCTAATTGGGAGCATGTGGCTCAACACGTTGAGCTACCAGAGAAGATATGAAGACAGGGTAAACTTTAGGTCTTTTGAGGCAAGGATAAAATGTACAATGTCAATGCGCAGTTGCCTCTACAATTTATATTTCAAATCCGAGTTTGTCATCTGTCCACAGAATGTGATTTCGGATACACTAGCTGTCTGGTAAAAAAAAATTACTTGGTTTCAGGTATTTGACTAAGAGATATCTTGCTGGGAAAAAAAGGTGGAAGTGGGATTTGAACCCATGTAGCTCCTGCACTTCGCTTCTAATTGGGAGCATGTGGCTCAACACGTTGAGCTACCAGAGAAGACATGAAGACAGGGTAAACTTTAGGTCTTTTGAGGCAAGGATAAAATGTACAATGTCAATGCGCAGTTGCCTCTACAATTTATATTTCAAATCCGAGTTTGTCATCTGTCCACAGAATGTGATTTCGGATACACTAGCTGTCTGGTAAAAAAAAATTACTTGGTTTCAGGTATTTGACAAAGAGATATCTTGCTGGGAAAAAAAGGTATAAGTGGGATTTGAACCCATGTAGCTCCAGCACTTCGCTTCTAATTGGGAGCATGTGGCTCAACACGTTGAGCTACCAGAGAAGACATGAAGACAGGGTAAACTTTAGGTCTTTTGAGGCAAGGATAAAATGTACAATGTCAATGCGCAGTTGCCTCTACAATTTATATTTCAAATCCGAGTTTGTCATCTGTCCACAGAATGTGATTTCGGATACACTAGCTGTCTGGTAAAAAAAAATTACTTGGTTTCGGGTATTTGACAAAGAGATATCTTGCTGGGAAAAACAGGTGGAAGTGGGATTTGAACCCATGTAGCTCCTGCACTTCACTTCTAATTGGGAGCATGTGGCTCAACACGTTGAGCTACCAGAGAAGACATGAAGACAGGGTAAACTTTAGGTCTTTTGAGGCAAGGATAAAATGTACAATGTCAATGCGCAGTTGCCTCTACAATTTATATTTCAAATCCGAGTTTGTCATCTGTCCACAGAATGTGATTTCGGATACACTAGCTGTCTGGTAAAAAAAAATTACTTGGTTTCAGGTATTTGACAAAGAGATATCTTGCTGGGAAAAACAGGTGGAAGTGGGATTTGAACCCATGTAGCTCCTGCACTTCACTTCTAATTGGGAGCATGTGGCTCAACACGTTGAGCTACCAGAGAAGACATGAAGACAGGGTAAACTTTAGGTCTTTTGAGGCAAGGATAAAATGTACAATGTCAATGCGCAGTTGCCTCTACAATTTATATTTCAAATCCGAGTTTGTCATCTGTCCACAGAATGTGATTTCGGATTCACTAGCTGTCTGGTAAAAAAAAATTACTTGGTTTCAGGTATTTGACTAAGAGATATCTTGCTGGGAAAAAGAGGTGGAGGTGGGATTTGAACCCATGTAGCTCCTGCACTTCACTTCTAATTGGGAGCATGTGGGTCAACACGTTGAGCTACCTGAGAAGATATGAAGACAGGGTAAACTTTAGGTCTTTTGAGGCAAGGATAAAATGTACAATGTCAATGCGCAGTTGCCTCTACAATTTATATTTCAAATCCGAGTTTGTCATCTGTCCACAGAATGTGATTTCGGATACACTAGCTGTCTGGTAAAAAAAAAAATTACTTGGTTTCAGGTATTTGACAAAGAGATATCTTGCTGGGAAAAAAAGGTGGAAGTGGGATTTGAACCCATGTAGCTCCTGCACTTTGCTTCTAATTGGGAGCATGTGGCTCAACACGTTGAGCTACCAGAGAAGACATGAATGTGAGGTAAACTTTAGGTCTTTTGAGGCAAGGATAAAATGTACAATGTCAATGCGCAGTTGCCTCTACAATTTATATTTCAAATCCGAGTTTGTCATCTGTCCACAGAATGTGATTTCGGATACACTAGCTGTCTGGTAAAAAAAAAAATTACTTGGTTTCAGGTATTTGACTAAGAGATATCTTGCTGGGAAAAAAAGGTGGATGTGGGATTTGAACCCATGTAGCTCCTGCACTTCGCTTCTAATTGGGAGCATGTGGCTCAACACGTTGAGCTACCAGAGAAGACATGAAGACAGGGTAAACTTTAGGTCTTTTGAGGCAAGGATAAAATGTACAATGTCAATGCGCAGTTGCCTCTACAATTTATATTTCAAATCCGAGTTTGTCATCTGTCCACAGAATGTGATTTAGGATACACTAGCTGTCTGGTAAAAAAAAAAATTACTTGGTTTCAGGTATTTGATTAAGAGATATCTTGCTGGGAAAAAAAGGTGTAAGTGGGATTTGAACCCATGTAGCTCCTGCACTTCGCTTCTAATTGGGAGCATGTGGCTCAACACGTTGAGCTACCAGAGAAGACATGAATATGAGGTAAACTTTAGGTCTTTTGAGGCAAGGATAAAATGTACAATGTCAATGCGCAGTTGCCTCTACAATTTATATTTCAAATCCGAGTTTGTCATCTGTCCACAGAATGTGATTTCGGATACACTAGCTGTCTGGTAAAAAAAAAATTACTTGGTTTCAGGTATTTGACTAAGAGATATCTTGCTGGGAAAATAAGGTGGAAGTGGGATTTGAACCCATGTAGCTCCTGCACTTCGCTTCTAATTGGGAGCATGTGGCTCAACACGTTGAGCTACCAGAGAAGACATGAAGACAGGGTAAACTTTAGGTCTTTTGAGGCAAGGATAAAATGTACAATGTCAATGCGCAGTTGCCTCTACAATTTATATTTCAAATCCGAGTTTGTCATCTGTCCACAGAATGTGATTTCGGATACACTAGCTGTCTGGTAAAAAAAAATTACTTGGTTTCAGGTATTTGACTAAGAGATATCTTGCTGGGAAAAAAAGGTGGAAGTGGGATTTGAACCCATGTAGCTCCTGCACTTCGCTTCTAATTGGGAGCATGTGGCTCAACACGTTGAGCTACCAGAGAAGACATGAAGACAGGGTAAACTTTAGGTCTTTTGAGGCAAGGATAAAATGTACAATGTCAATGCGCAGTTGCCTCTACAATTTATATTTCAAATCCGAGTTTGTCATCTGTCCACAGAATGTGATTTCGGATACACTAGCTGTCTGGTAAAAAAAAATTACTTGGTTTCAGGTATTTGACAAAGAGATATCTTGCTGGGAAAAAAAGGTGGAAGTGGGATTTGAACCCATGTAGCTCCTGCACTTCACTTCTAATTGGGAGCATGTGGCTCAACACGTTGAGCTACCAGAGAAGACATGAAGACAGGGTAAACTTTAGGTCTTTTGAGGCAAGGATAAAATGTACAATGTCAATGCGCAGTTGCCTCTACAATTTATATTTCAAATCCGAGTTTGTCATCTGTCCACAGAATGTGATTTCGGATACACTAGCTGTCTGGTAAAAAAAAATTACTTGGTTTCAGGTATTTGACAAAGAGATATCTTGCTGGGAAAAACAGGTGGAAGTGGGATTTGAACCCATGTAGCTCCTGCACTTCACTTCTAATTGGGAGCATGTGGCTCAACACGTTGAGCTACCAGAGAAGACATGAAGACAGGGTAAACTTTAGGTCTTTTGAGGCAAGGATAAAATGTACAATGTCAATGCGCAGTTGCCTCTACAATTTATATTTCAAATCCGAGTTTGTCATCTGTCCACAGAATGTGATTTCGGATTCACTAGCTGTCTGGTAAAAAAAAATTACTTGGTTTCAGGTATTTGACTAAGAGATATCTTGCTGGGAAAAAGAGGTGGAAGTGGGATTTGAACCCATGTAGCTCCTGCACTTCACTTCTAATTGGGAGCATGTGGGTCAACACTTTGAGCTACCTGAGAAGATATGAACATAGGGTAAACTTTAGGTCTTTTGAGGCAAGGATAAAATGTACAATGTCAATCAATCAATCAATCAAATTTTATTTATATAGCGCTTTTTACAACAGTTGTTGTCACAAAGCAGCTTTACAAGTGCCGAGTCCTAGCCCCCAGTGAGCAAGCCAAAGGCGACAGTGGCAAGGAAAAACTCCCTAGTTTTTTTGCATGAGGAAGAAACCTTGAGAGGAACCAAGACTCAGGGGGGGAACCCATCCTCCTCTGGCCGACACCGGTCACCATGACAACAACAACAATATAGACAGAATGTAGACAGAATGTAAAAGATGCAATAATGTCCATTTAGACCGAAAAAGATGTAATAATGTCCATCATGGTGTAGGCATCCGGTTAGGCAGGAGGTGGCCGGCCAGGATGGATCGCTTGTCTCTCCTCATCTCATTATTCCTCAAGCAGGCGGGCAGCCATGTGGAGAAATGAAACAGGGAAAATTAGCTCTGTATGAGGACATATACGGGACAGGTAAAATTATAAACATTTCTGGAGTGTGGCAGCAACTCCGGCACTAAGTTAAATTATTACAGCCTAGCTAAAAAAAGGCAGAACCAGAAGGTAACATAGGCTTGGGGGCATTCTGAGACAATGGCATCCGTCCACTGCACTGTCAACAAACTTGAGTGACCACGAGCAGTGACAGGATGACAGCACCAGCACCCCAGTCTACCATAAAACCCTTCGTCTATGAACCCCTGGATCTGTACCTTTATCTAAGGGGGATATTAATTATCAAACGCTAGACTAAATAAGTGGGTTTTCAACCTAGATTTAAAGATTGTGACTGTGTCAGAGTCCCGGACACATTTAGGAAGATTATTCCAAAGCTGGGGGGCCTTATAAGAAAAGGCTCTTCCCCCTGCTGTTACCTTGTTAATTTGTGGAACTAATAACAGACCAGCACCCTGTGATCTTAGTTGACGTGGGGGTTCATAGTAGGAAATAAGTTCCTGGAGGTATTCAGGAGCAAGCCCGTGTAGTGCTTTGTATGCTAATAATAGAATTTTAAAATCAATACGAAATTTAACTGGGAGCCAATGCAGGGCTGATAGGACTGGTCTAATATGCTGAAATTTTCTAGTTCTGGTCAGAACTCTAGCTGCGGCATTTTGAACTACTTGAAGTTTATTTAGATTCTTATTTGAACATCCTGACAGTAGTGAATTGCAGTAGTCTAGTCTAGAGCTAACAAAGGCGTGCACCAATTTTTCTGCATCATCCTGTGATAATGCATTTCTTAATTTGGCAATGTTGCGGAGATGTAGAAAAGCTATCCTAGTAGTATTATCTATATATTTATCAAATGATAGGTCGGAGTCGAGTATGACGCCTAGGTTTTTGGCTACTGTGCCAGGTGTAATGGGACAGTCTGCAAGATTAAGCATTAAATTAGGAATTTTCTGTCTTGCGGCCTTAGGGCCCACAAGGAGAACTTCTGTTTTGTCCTCATTTAATTGTAGGAAGTTTAGAGACATCCAGCATTTAATATCTCTTACACAGGCCTCAATTTTTCCTAAACTGTCAATGCGCAGTTGCCTCTACAATTTATATTTCAAATCCGAGTGTGTCATCTGTCCACAGAATGTGATTTAGGATACACTAGCTGTCTGGTAAAAAAAAATTACTTGGTTTCAGGTATTTGACAAAGAGATATCTTGCTGGGAAAAAAAGGTGGAAGTGGGATTTAAACCCATGTAGCTCCTGCACTTCACTTCTAATTGGGAGCATGTGGCTCAACACGTTGAGCTACCAGAGAAGACATGAAGACAGGGTAAACTTTAGGTCTTTTGAGGCAAGGATAAAATGTACAATGTCAATGCGCAGTTGCCTCTACAATTTATATTTCAAATCCGAGTTTGTCATCTGTCCACAGAATGTGATTTCGGATTCACTAGCTGTCTGGTAAAAAAAAATTACTTGGTTTCAGGTATTTGACTAAGAGATATCTTGCTGGGAAAAAGAGGTGGAAGTGGGATTTGAACCCATGTAGCTCCTGCACTTCACTTCTAATTGGGAGCATGTGGGTCAACACGTTGAGCTACCTGAGAAGATATGAAGACAGGGTAAACTTTAGGTCTTTTGAGGCAAGGATAAAATGTACAATGTCAATGCGCAGTTGCCTCTACAATTTATATTTCAAATCCGAGTTTGTCATCTGTCCACAGAATGTGATTTCGGATACACTAGCTGTCTGGTAAAAAAAAAAATTACTTGGTTTCAGGTATTTGACAAAGAGATATCTTGCTGGGAAAAAAAGGTGGAAGTGGGATTTGAACCCATGTAGCTCCTGCACTTTGCTTCTAATTGGGAGCATGTGGCTCAACACGTTGAGCTACCAGAGAAGACATGAAGACAGGGTAAACTTTAGGTCTTTTGAGGCAAGGATAAAATGTACAATGTCAATGCGCAGTTGCCTCTACAATTTATATTTCAAATCCGAGTTTGTCATCTGTCCACAGAATGTGATTTAGGATACACTAGCTGTCTGGTAAAAAAAAAAATTACTTGGTTTCAGGTATTTGATTAAGAGATATCTTGCTGGGAAAAAAAGGTGTAAGTGGGATTTGAACCCATGTAGCTCCTGCACTTTGCTTCTAATTGGGAGCATGTGGCTCAACACGTTGAGCTACCAGAGAAGACATGAATATGAGGTAAACTTTAGGTCTTTTGAGGCAAGGATAAAATGTACAATGTCAATACGCAGTTGCCTCTACAATTTATATTTCAAATCCGAGTTTGTCATCTGTCCACAGAATGTGATTTCGGATACACTAGCTGTCTGGTAAAAAAAAAATTACTTGGTTTCAGGTATTTGACTAAGAGATATCTTGCTGGGAAAATAAGGTGGAAGTGGGATTTGAACCCATGTAGCTCCTGCACTTCGCTTCTAATTGGGAGCATGTGGCTCAACACGTTGAGCTACCAGAGAAGACATGAAGACAGGGTAAACTTTAGGTCTTTTGAGGCAAGGATAAAATGTACAATGTCAATGCGCAGTTGCCTCTACAATTTATATTTCAAATCCGAGTTTGTCATCTGTCCACAGAATGTGATTTCGGATACACTAGCTGTCTGGTAAAAAAAAATTACTTGGTTTCAGGTATTTGACTAAGAGATATCTTGCTGGGAAAAAAAGGTGGAAGTGGGATTTGAACCCATGTAGCTCCTGCACTTCGCTTCTAATTGGGAGCATGTGGCTCAACACGTTGAGCTACCAGAGAAGACATGAAGACAGGGTAAACTTTAGGTCTTTTGAGGCAAGGATAAAATGTACAATGTCAATGCGCAGTTGCCTCTACAATTTATATTTCAAATCCGAGTTTGTCATCTGTCCACAGAATGTGATTTCGGATACACTAGCTGTCTGGTAAAAAAAAATTACTTGGTTTCAGGTATTTGACAAAGAGATATCTTGCTGGGAAAAAAAGGTATAAGTGGGATTTGAACCCATGTAGCTCCAGCACTTCGCTTCTAATTGGGAGCATGTGGCTCAACACGTTGAGCTACCAGAGAAGACATGAAGACAGGGTAAACTTTAGGTCTTTTGAGGCAAGGATAAAATGTACAATGTCAATGCGCAGTTGCCTCTACAATTTATATTTCAAATCCGAGTTTGTCATCTGTCCACAGAATGTGATTTCGGATACACTAGCTGTCTGGTAAAAAAAAATTACTTGGTTTCGGGTATTTGACAAAGAGATATCTTGCTGGGAAAAACAGGTGGAAGTGGGATTTGAACCCATGTAGCTCCTGCACTTCACTTCTAATTGGGAGCATGTGGCTCAACACGTTGAGCTACCAGAGAAGACATGAAGACAGGGTAAACTTTAGGTCTTTTGAGGCAAGGATAAAATGTACAATGTCAATGCGCAGTTGCCTCTACAATTTATATTTCAAATCCGAGTTTGTCATCTGTCCACAGAATGTGATTTCGGATACACTAGCTGTCTGGTAAAAAAAAATTACTTGGTTTCAGGTATTTGACAAAGAGATATCTTGCTGGGAAAAACAGGTGGAAGTGGGATTTGAACCCATGTAGCTCCTGCACTTCACTTCTAATTGGGAGCATGTGGCTCAACACGTTGAGCTACCAGAGAAGACATGAAGACAGGGTAAACTTTAGGTCTTTTGAGGCAAGGATAAAATGTACAATGTCAATGCGCAGTTGCCTCTACAATTTATATTTCAAATCCGAGTTTGTCATCTGTCCACAGAATGTGATTTCGGATACACTAGCTGTCTGGTAAAAAAAAAAATTACTTGGTTTCAGGTATTTGACAAAGAGATATCTTGCTGGGAAAAAAAGGTGGAAGTGGGATTTGAACCCATGTAGCTCCTGCACTTTGCTTCTAATTGGGAGCATGTGGCTCAACACGTTGAGCTACCAGAGAAGACATGAAGACAGGGTAAACTTTAGGTCTTTTGAGGCAAGGATAAAATGTACAATGTCAATGCGCAGTTGCCTCTACAATTTATATTTCAAATCCGAGTTTGTCATCTGTCCACAGAATTTGATTTAGGATACACTAGCTGTCTGGTAAAAAAATAAAATTACTTGGTTTCAGGTATTTGATTAAGAGATATCTTGCTGGGAAAAAAAGGTGTAAGTGGGATTTGAACCCATGTAGCTCCTGCACTTTGCTTCTAATTGGGAGCATGTGGCTCAACACGTTGAGCTACCAGAGAAGACATGAATATGAGGTAAACTTTAGGTCTTTTGAGGCAAGGATAAAATGTACAATGTCAATACGCAGTTGCCTCTACAATTTATATTTCAAATCCGAGTTTGTCATCTGTCCACAGAATGTGATTTCGGATACACTAGCTGTCTGGTAAAAAAAAAATTACTTGGTTTCAGGTATTTGACTAAGAGATATCTTGCTGGGAAAATAAGGTGGAAGTGGGATTTGAACCCATGTAGCTCCTGCACTTCGCTTCTAATTGGGAGCATGTGGCTCAACACGTTGAGCTACCAGAGAAGACATGAAGACAGGGTAAACTTTAGGTCTTTTGAGGCAAGGATAAAATGTACAATGTCAATGCGCAGTTGCCTCTACAATTTATATTTCAAATCCGAGTTTGTCATCTGTCCACAGAATGTGATTTCGGATACACTAGCTGTCTGGTAAAAAAAAATTACTTGGTTTCAGGTATTTGACTAAGAGATATCTTGCTGGGAAAAAAAGGTGGAAGTGGGATTTGAACCCATGTAGCTCCTGCACTTCGCTTCTAATTGGGAGCATGTGGCTCAACACGTTGAGCTACCAGAGAAGACATGAAGACAGGGTAAACTTTAGGTCTTTTGAGGCAAGGATAAAATGTACAATGTCAATGCGCAGTTGCCTCTACAATTTATATTTCAAATCCGAGTTTGTCATCTGTCCACAGAATGTGATTTCGGATACACTAGCTGTCTGGTAAAAAAAAATTACTTGGTTTCAGGTATTTGACAAAGAGATATCTTGCTGGGAAAAAAAGGTATAAGTGGGATTTGAACCCATGTAGCTCCAGCACTTCGCTTCTAATTGGGAGCATGTGGCTCAACACGTTGAGCTACCAGAGAAGACATGAAGACAGGGTAAACTTTAGGTCTTTTGAGGCAAGGATAAAATGTACAATGTCAATGCGCAGTTGCCTCTACAATTTATATTTCAAATCCGAGTTTGTCATCTGTCCACAGAATGTGATTTCGGATACACTAGCTGTCTGGTAAAAAAAAATTACTTGGTTTCGGGTATTTGACAAAGAGATATCTTGCTGGGAAAAACAGGTGGAAGTGGGATTTGAACCCATGTAGCTCCTGCACTTCACTTCTAATTGGGAGCATGTGGCTCAACACGTTGAGCTACCAGAGAAGACATGAAGACAGGGTAAACTTTAGGTCTTTTGAGGCAAGGATAAAATGTACAATGTCAATGCGCAGTTGCCTCTACAATTTATATTTCAAATCCGAGTTTGTCATCTGTCCACAGAATGTGATTTCGGATACACTAGCTGTCTGGTAAAAAAAAATTACTTGGTTTCAGGTATTTGACAAAGAGATATCTTGCTGGGAAAAACAGGTGGAAGTGGGATTTGAACCCATGTAGCTCCTGCACTTCACTTCTAATTGGGAGCATGTGGCTCAACACGTTGAGCTACCAGAGAAGACATGAAGACAGGGTAAACTTTAGGTCTTTTGAGGCAAGGATAAAATGTACAATGTCAATGCGCAGTTGCCTCTACAATTTATATTTCAAATCCGAGTTTGTCATCTGTCCACAGAATGTGATTTCGGATTCACTAGCTGTCTGGTAAAAAAAAATTACTTGGTTTCAGGTATTTGACTAAGAGATATCTTGCTGGGAAAAAGAGGTGGAAGTGGGATTTGAACCCATGTAGCTCCTGCACTTCACTTCTAATTGGGAGCATGTGGGTCAACACGTTGAGCTACCTGAGAAGATATGAACATAGGGTAAACTTTAGGTCTTTTGAGGCAAGGATAAAATGTACAATGTCAATCAATCAATCAATCAAATTTTATTTATATAGCGCTTTTTACAACAGTTGTTGTCACAAAGCAGCTTTACAAGTGCCGAGTCCTAGCCCCCAGTGAGCAAGCCAAAGGCGACAGTGGCAAGGAAAAACTCCCTAGTTTTTTTGCATGAGGAAGAAACCTTGAGAGGAACCAAGACTCAGGGGGGGAACCCATCCTCCTCTGGCCGACACCGGTCACCATGACAACAACAACAATATAGACAGAATGTAGACAGAATGTAAAAGATGCAATAATGTCCATTTAGACCGAAAAAGATGTAATAATGTCCATCATGGTGTAGGCATCCGGTTAGGCAGGAGGTGGCCGGCCAGGATGGATCGCTTGTCTCTCCTCATCTCATTATTCCTCAAGCAGGCGGGCAGCCATGTGGAGAAATGAAACAGGGAAAATTAGCTCTGTATGAGGACATATACGGGACAGGTAAAATTATAAACATTTCTGGAGTGTGGCAGCAACTCCGGCACTAAGTTAAATTATTACAGCCTAGCTAAAAAAAGGCAGAACCAGAAGGTAACATAGGCTTGGGGGCATTCTGAGACAATGGCATCCGTCCACTGCACTGTCAACAAACTTGAGTGACCACGAGCAGTGACAGGATGACAGCACCAGCACCCCAGTCTACCATAAAACCCTTCGTCTATGAACCCCTGGATCTGTACCTTTATCTAAGGGGGATATTAATTATCAAACGCTAGACTAAATAAGTGGGTTTTCAACCTAGATTTAAAGATTGTGACTGTGTCAGAGTCCCGGACACATTTAGGAAGATTATTCCAAAGCTGGGGGGCCTTATAAGAAAAGGCTCTTCCCCCTGCTGTTACCTTGTTAATTTGTGGAACTAATAACAGACCAGCACCCTGTGATCTTAGTTGACGTGGGGGTTCATAGTAGGAAATAAGTTCCTGGAGGTATTCAGGAGCAAGCCCGTGTAGTGCTTTGTATGCTAATAATAGAATTTTAAAATCAATACGAAATTTAACTGGGAGCCAATGCAGGGCTGATAGGACTGGTCTAATATGCTGAAATTTTCTAGTTCTGGTCAGAACTCTAGCTGCGGCATTTTGAACTACTTGAAGTTTATTTAGATTCTTATTTGAACATCCTGACAGTAGTGAATTGCAGTAGTCTAGTCTAGAGCTAACAAAGGCGTGCACCAATTTTTCTGCATCATCCTGTGATAATGCATTTCTTAATTTGGCAATGTTGCGGAGATGTAGAAAAGCTATCCTAGTAGTATTATCTATATATTTATCAAATGATAGGTCGGAGTCGAGTATGACGCCTAGGTTTTTGGCTACTGTGCCAGGTGTAATGGGACAGTCTGCAAGATTAAGCATTAAATTAGGAATTTTCTGTCTTGCGGCCTTAGGGCCCACAAGGAGAACTTCTGTTTTGTCCTCATTTAATTGTAGGAAGTTTAGAGACATCCAGCATTTAATATCTCTTACACAGGCCTCAATTTTTCCTAAACTGTCAATGCGCAGTTGCCTCTACAATTTATATTTCAAATCCGAGTGTGTCATCTGTCCACAGAATGTGATTTAGGATACACTAGCTGTCTGGTAAAAAAAAATTACTTGGTTTCAGGTATTTGACAAAGAGATATCTTGCTGGGAAAAAAAGGTGGAAGTGGGATTTAAACCCATGTAGCTCCTGCACTTCACTTCTAATTGGGAGCATGTGGCTCAACACGTTGAGCTACCAGAGAAGACATGAAGACAGGGTAAACTTTAGGTCTTTTGAGGCAAGGATAAAATGTACAATGTCAATGCGCAGTTGCCTCTACAATTTATATTTCAAATCCGAGTTTGTCATCTGTCCACAGAATGTGATTTCGGATTCACTAGCTGTCTGGTAAAAAAAAATTACTTGGTTTCAGGTATTTGACTAAGAGATATCTTGCTGGGAAAAAGAGGTGGAAGTGGGATTTGAACCCATGTAGCTCCTGCACTTCACTTCTAATTGGGAGCATGTGGGTCAACACGTTGAGCTACCTGAGAAGATATGAAGACAGGGTAAACTTTAGGTCTTTTGAGGCAAGGATAAAATGTACAATGTCAATGCGCAGTTGCCTCTACAATTTATATTTCAAATCCGAGTTTGTCATCTGTCCACAGAATGTGATTTCGGATACACTAGCTGTCTGGTAAAAAAAAAATTACTTGGTTTCAGGTATTTGACAAAGAGATATCTTGCTGGGAAAAAAAGGTGGAAGTGGGATTTGAACCCATGTAGCTCCTGCACTTTGCTTCTAATTGGGAGCATGTGGCTCAACACGTTGAGCTACCAGAGAAGACATGAATGTGAGGTAAACTTTAGGTCTTTTGAGGCAAGGATAAAATGTACAATGTCAATGCGCAGTTGCCTCTACAATTTATATTTCAAATCCGAGTTTGTCATCTGTCCACAGAATGTGATTTCGGATACACTAGCTGTCTGGTAAAAAAAAAATTACTTGGTTTCAGGTATTTGACTAAGAGATATCTTGCTGGGAAAAAAAGGTGGATGTGGGATTTGAACCCATGTAGCTCCTGCACTTCGCTTCTAATTGGGAGCATGTGGCTCAACACGTTGAGCTACCAGAGAAGACATGAAGACAGGGTAAACTTTAGGTCTTTTGAGGCAAGGATAAAATGTACAATGTCAATGCGCAGTTGCCTCTACAATTTATATTTCAAATCCGAGTTTGTCATCTGTCCACAGAATGTGATTTAGGATACACTAGCTGTCTGGTAAAAAAAAAAATTACTTGGTTTCAGGTATTTGATTAAGAGATATCTTGCTGGGAAAAAAAGGTGTAAGTGGGATTTGAACCCATGTAGCTCCTGCACTTTGCTTCTAATTGGGAGCATGTGGCTCAACACGTTGAGCTACCAGAGAAGACATGAATATGAGGTAAACTTTAGGTCTTTTGAGGCAAGGATAAAATGTACAATGTCAATGCGCAGTTGCCTCTACAATTTATATTTCAAATCCGAGTTTGTCATCTGTCCACAGAATGTGATTTCGGATACACTAGCTGTCTGGTAAAAAAAAAATTACTTGGTTTCAGGTATTTGACTAAGAGATATCTTGCTGGGAAAATAAGGTGGAAGTGGGATTTGAACCCATGTAGCTCCTGCACTTCGCTTCTAATTGGGAGCATGTGGCTCAACACGTTGAGCTACCAGAGAAGACATGAAGACAGGGTAAACTTTAGGTCTTTTGAGGCAAGGATAAAATGTACAATGTCAATGCGCAGTTGCCTCTACAATTTATATTTCAAATCCGAGTTTGTCATCTGTCCACAGAATGTGATTTCGGATACACTAGCTGTCTGGTAAAAAAAAAAATTACTTGGTTTCAGGTATTTGACTAAGAGATATCTTGCTGGGAAAAAAAGGTGGAAGTGGGATTTGAACCCAAGTAGCTCCTGCACTTTGCTTCTAATTGGGAGCATGCGGCTCAACACATTGAGCTACCAGAGAAGACATGAAGACAGGGTAAACTTTAGGTCTTTTGAGGCAAGGATAAAATGTACAATGTCAATGCGCAGTTGCCTCTACAATTTATATTTCAAATCCGAGTTTGTCATCTGTCCACAGAATGTGATTTCGGATTCACTAGCTGTCTGGTAAAAAAAAAATTACTTGGTTTCAGGTATTTGACAAAGAGATATCTTGCTGGGAAAAAAAGGTGGAAGTGGGATTTGAAACCATGTAGCTCCTGCACTTCACTTCTAATTGGGAGCATGTGGCTCAACACGTTGAGCTACCAGAGAAGACATGAAGACAGGGTAAACTTTAGGTCTTTTGAGGCAAGGATAAAATGTACAATGTCAATGCGCAGTTGCCTCTACAATTTATATTTCAAATCCGAGTTTGTCATCTGTCCACAGAATGTGATTTCGGATACTCTAGCTGTCTGGTAAAAAAAAATTACTTGGTTTCAGGTATTTGACAAAGAGATATCTTGCTGGGAAAAAAAGGTGGAAGTGGGATTTGAACCCATGTAGCTCCAGCACTTCGCTTCTAATTGGGAGCATGTGGCTCAACACGTTGAGCTACCAGAGAAGACATGAAGACAGGGTAAACTTTAGGTCTTTTGAGGCAAGGATAAAATGTACAATGTCAATGCGCAGTTGCCTCTACAATTTATATTTCAAATCCGAGTTTGTCATCTGTCCACAGAATGTGATTTCGGATACACTAGCTGTCTGGTAAAAAAAAATTACTTGGTTTCAGGTATTTGACAAAGAGATATCTTGCTGGGAAAAAAAGGTGGAAGTGGGATTTGAACCCATGTAGCTCCTGCACTTCACTTCTAATTGGGAGCATGTGGCTCAACACGTTGAGCTACCAGAGAAGACATGAAGACAGGGTAAACTTTAGGTCTTTTGAGGCAAGGATAAAATGTACAATGTCAATGCGCAGTTGCCTCTACAATTTATATTTCAAATCCGAGTTTGTCATCTGTCCACAGAATGTGATTTCGGATTCACTAGCTGTCTGGTAAAAAAAAATTACTTGGTTTCAGGTATTTGACTAAGAGATATCTTGCTGGGAAAAAGAGGTGGAAGTGGGATTTGAACCCATGTAGCTCCTGCACTTCACTTCTAATTGGGAGCATGTGGGTCAACACGTTGAGCTACCTGAGAAGATATGAACATAGGGTAAACTTTAGGTCTTTTGAGGCAAGGATAAAATGTACAATGTCAATGCGCAGTTGCCTCTACAATTTATATTTCAAATCCGAGTGTGTCATCTGTCCACAGAATGTGATTTAGGATACACTAGCTGTCTGGTAAAAAAAAAATTACTTGGTTTCAGGTATTTGACTAAGAGATATCTTGCTGGGAAAAAAAGGTGGAAGTGGGATTTGAACCCATGTAGCTCCTGCACTTCGCTTCTAATTGGGAGCATGTGGCTCAACACGTTGAGCTACCAGAGAAGACATGAAGACAGGGTAAACTTTAGGTCTTTTGAGGCAAGGATAAAATGTACAATGTCAATGCGCAGTTGCCTCTACAATTTATATTTCAAATCCGAGTTTGTCATCTGTCCACAGAATGTGATTTCGGATACACTAGCTGTCTGGTAAAAAAAAATTACTTGGTTTCAGGTATTTGACTAAGAGATATCTTGCTGGGAAAAAAAGGTGGAAGTGGGATTTGAACCCATGTAGCTCCTGCACTTTGCTTCTAATTGGGAGCATGTGGCTCAACACGTTGAGCTACCAGAGAAGACATGAATGTGAGGTAAACTTTAGGTCTTTTGAGGCAAGGATAAAATGTACAATGTCAATGCGCAGTTGCCTCTACAATTTATATTTCAAATCCGAGTTTGTCATCTGTCCACAGAATTGTGATTTAGGATACACTAGCTGTCTGGTAAAAAAAAAATTACTTGGTTTCAGGTATTTGACTAAGAGATATCTTGCTGGGAAAAAAAGGTGTAAGTGGGATTTGAACCCATGTAGCTCCTGCACTTCGCTTCTAATTGGGAGCATGTGGCTCAACACGTTGAGCTACCAGAGAAGATATGAAGACAGGGTAAACTTTAGGTCTTTTGAGGCAAGGATAAAATGTACAATGTCAATGCGCAGTTGCCTCTACAATTTATATTTCAAATCCGAGTTTGTCATCTGTCCACAGAATGTGATTTCGGATACACTAGCTGTCTGGTAAAAAAAAATTACTTGGTTTCAGGTATTTGACTAAGAGATATCTTGCTGGGAAAAAAAGGTGGAAGTGGGATTTGAACCCATGTAGCTCCTGCACTTCGCTTCTAATTGGGAGCATGTGGCTCAACACGTTGAGCTACCAGAGAAGACATGAAGACAGGGTAAACTTTAGGTCTTTTGAGGCAAGGATAAAATGTACAATGTCAATGCGCAGTTGCCTCTACAATTTATATTTCAAATCCGAGTTTGTCATCTGTCCACAGAATGTGATTTCGGATACACTAGCTGTCTGGTAAAAAAAAATTACTTGGTTTCAGGTATTTGACAAAGAGATATCTTGCTGGGAAAAAAAGGTATAAGTGGGATTTGAACCCATGTAGCTCCAGCACTTCGCTTCTAATTGGGAGCATGTGGCTCAACACGTTGAGCTACCAGAGAAGACATGAAGACAGGGTAAACTTTAGGTCTTTTGAGGCAAGGATAAAATGTACAATGTCAATGCGCAGTTGCCTCTACAATTTATATTTCAAATCCGAGTTTGTCATCTGTCCACAGAATGTGATTTCGGATACACTAGCTGTCTGGTAAAAAAAAATTACTTGGTTTCGGGTATTTGACAAAGAGATATCTTGCTGGGAAAAACAGGTGGAAGTGGGATTTGAACCCATGTAGCTCCTGCACTTCATTTCTAATTGGGAGCATGTGGCTCAACACGTTGAGCTACCAGAGAAGACATGAAGACAGGGTAAACTTTAGGTCTTTTGAGGCAAGGATAAAATGTACAATGTCAATGCGCAGTTGCCTCTACAATTTATATTTCAAATCCGAGTTTGTCATCTGTCCACAGAATGTGATTTCGGATACACTAGCTGTCTGGTAAAAAAAAATTACTTGGTTTCAGGTATTTGACAAAGAGATATCTTGCTGGGAAAAACAGGTGGAAGTGGGATTTGAACCCATGTAGCTCCTGCACTTCACTTCTAATTGGGAGCATGTGGCTCAACACGTTGAGCTACCAGAGAAGACATGAAGACAGGGTAAACTTTAGGTCTTTTGAGGCAAGGATAAAATGTACAATGTCAATGCGCAGTTGCCTCTACAATTTATATTTCAAATCCGAGTTTGTCATCTGTCCACAGAATGTGATTTCGGATTCACTAGCTGTCTGGTAAAAAAAAATTACTTGGTTTCAGGTATTTGACTAAGAGATATCTTGCTGGGAAAAAGAGGTGGAAGTGGGATTTGAACCCATGTAGCTCCTGCACTTCACTTCTAATTGGGAGCATGTGGGTCAACACTTTGAGCTACCTGAGAAGATATGAACATAGGGTAAACTTTAGGTCTTTTGAGGCAAGGATAAAATGTACAATGTCAATCAATCAATCAATCAAATTTTATTTATATAGCGCTTTTTACAACAGTTGTTGTCACAAAGCAGCTTTACAAGTGCCGAGTCCTAGCCCCCAGTGAGCAAGCCAAAGGCGACAGTGGCAAGGAAAAACTCCCTAGTTTTTTTGCATGAGGAAGAAACCTTGAGAGGAACCAAGACTCAGGGGGGGAACCCATCCTCCTCTGGCCGACACCGGTCACCATGACAACAACAACAATATAGACAGAATGTAGACAGAATGTAAAAGATGCAATAATGTCCATTTAGACCGAAAAAGATGTAATAATGTCCATCATGGTGTAGGCATCCGGTTAGGCAGGAGGTGGCCGGCCAGGATGGATCGCTTGTCTCTCCTCATCTCATTATTCCTCAAGCAGGCGGGCAGCCATGTGGAGAAATGAAACAGGGAAAATTAGCTCTGTATGAGGACATATACGGGACAGGTAAAATTATAAACATTTCTGGAGTGTGGCAGCAACTCCGGCACTAAGTTAAATTATTACAGCCTAGCTAAAAAAAGGCAGAACCAGAAGGTAACATAGGCTTGGGGGCATTCTGAGACAATGGCATCCGTCCACTGCACTGTCAACAAACTTGAGTGACCACGAGCAGTGACAGGATGACAGCACCAGCACCCCAGTCTACCATAAAACCCTTCGTCTATGAACCCCTGGATCTGTACCTTTATCTAAGGGGGATATTAATTATCAAACGCTAGACTAAATAAGTGGGTTTTCAACCTAGATTTAAAGATTGTGACTGTGTCAGAGTCCCGGACACATTTAGGAAGATTATTCCAAAGCTGGGGGGCCTTATAAGAAAAGGCTCTTCCCCCTGCTGTTACCTTGTTAATTTGTGGAACTAATAACAGACCAGCACCCTGTGATCTTAGTTGACGTGGGGGTTCATAGTAGGAAATAAGTTCCTGGAGGTATTCAGGAGCAAGCCCGTGTAGTGCTTTGTATGCTAATAATAGAATTTTAAAATCAATACGAAATTTAACTGGGAGCCAATGCAGGGCTGATAGGACTGGTCTAATATGCTGAAATTTTCTAGTTCTGGTCAGAACTCTAGCTGCGGCATTTTGAACTACTTGAAGTTTATTTAGATTCTTATTTGAACATCCTGACAGTAGTGAATTGCAGTAGTCTAGTCTAGAGCTAACAAAGGCGTGCACCAATTTTTCTGCATCATCCTGTGATAATGCATTTCTTAATTTGGCAATGTTGCGGAGATGTAGAAAAGCTATCCTAGTAGTATTATCTATATATTTATCAAATGATAGGTCGGAGTCGAGTATGACGCCTAGGTTTTTGGCTACTGTGCCAGGTGTAATGGGACAGTCTGCAAGATTAAGCATTAAATTAGGAATTTTCTGTCTTGCGGCCTTAGGGCCCACAAGGAGAACTTCTGTTTTGTCCTCATTTAATTGTAGGAAGTTTAGAGACATCCAGCATTTAATATCTCTTACACAGGCCTCAATTTTTCCTAAACTGTCAATGCGCAGTTGCCTCTACAATTTATATTTCAAATCCGAGTTTGTCATCTGTCCACAGAATGTGATTTCGGATACACTAGCTGTCTGGTAAAAAAAAAAATTACTTGGTTTCAGGTATTTGACTAAGAGATATCTTGCTGGGAAAAAAAGGTGGAAGTGGGATTTGAACCCATGTAGCTCCTGCACTTCGCTTCTAATTGGGAGCATGTGGCTCAACACGTTGAGCTACCAGAGAAGACATGAAGACAGGGTAAACTTTAGGTCTTTTGAGGCAAGGATAAAATGTACAATGTCAATGCGCAGTTGCCTCTACAATTTATATTTCAAATCCGAGTTTGTCATCTGTCCACAGAATGTGATTTCGGATACACTAGCTGTCTGGTAAAAAAAAAATTACTTGGTTTCAGGTATTTGACTAAGAGATATCTTGCTGGGAAAAAAAGGTGGAAGTGGGATTTGAACCCATGTAGCTCCTGCACTTCGCTTCTAATTGGGAGCATGTGGCTCAACACGTTGAGCTACCAGAGAAGATATGAAGACAGGGTAAACTTTAGGTCTTTTGAGGCAAGGATAAAATGTACAATGTCAATGCGCAGTTGCCTCTACAATTTATATTTCAAATCCGAGTTTGTCATCTGTCCACAGAATGTGATTTCGGATACACTAGCTGTCTGGTAAAAAAAATTACTTGGTTTCAGGTATTTGACTAAGAGATATCTTGCTGGGAAAAAAAGGTGGAAGTGGGATTTGAACCCATGTAGCTCCTGCACTTCGCTTCTAATTGGGAGCATGTGGCTCAACACGTTGAGCTACATGAGAAGATATGAAAATAGGGTAAACTTTAGGTCTTTTGAGGCAAGGATAAAATGTACAATGTCAATGCGCAGTTGCCTCTACAATTTATATTTCAAATCCGAGTTTGTCATCTGTCCACAGAATGTGATTTCGGATTCACTAGCTGTCTGGTAAAAAAAAATTACTTGGTTTCAGGTATTTGACTAAGAGATATCTTGCTGGGAAAAAAAGGTGTAAGTGGGATTTGAACCCATGTAGCTCCTGCACTTTTCTTCTAATTGGGAGCATGTGGCTCAACACGTTGAGCTACCAGAGAAGACATGAATGTGAGGTAAACTTTAGGTCTTTTGAGGCAAGGATAAAATGTACAATGTCAATGCGCAGTTGCCTCTACAATTTATATTTCAAATCCGAGTTTGTCATCTGTCCACAGAATGTGATTTCGGATACACTAGCTGTCTGTTAAAAAAAAATTACTTGGTTTCAGGTATTTGACTAAGAGATATCTTGCTGGGAAAATAAGGTGGAAGTGGGATTTGAACCCATGTAGCTCCTGCACTTCGCTTCTAATTGGGAGCATGTGGCTCAACACGTTGAGCTACCTGAGAAGACATGAAGACAGGGTAAACTTTAGGTCTTTTGAGGCAAGGATAAAATGTACAATGTCAATGCGCAGTTGCCTCTACAATTTATATTTCAAATCCGAGTTTGTCATCTGTCCACAGAATGTGATTTCGGATACACTAGCTGTCTGGTAAAAAAAAAAATTACTTGGTTTCAGGTATTTGACTAAGAGATATCTTGCTGGGAAAAAAAGGTGGAAGTGGGATTTGAACCCATGTAGCTCCTGCACTTCGCTTCTAATTGGGAGCATGTGGCTCAACACGTTGAGCTACCAGAGAAGACATGAAGACAGGGTAAACTTTAGGTCTTTTGAGGCAAGGATAAAATGTACAATGTCAATGCGCAGTTGCCTCTACAATTTATATTTCAAATCCGAGTTTGTCATCTGTCCACAGAATGTGATTTCGGATACACTAGCTGTCTGGTAAAAAAAAAAATTACTTGGTTTCAGGTATTTGACTAAGAGATATCTTGCTGGGAAAAAAAGGTGGAAGTGGGATTTGAACCCATGTAGCTCCTGCACTTCGCTTCTAATTGGGAGCATGTGGCTCAACACGTTGAGCTACCAGAGAAGATATGAAGACAGGGTAAACTTTAGGTCTTTTGAGGCAAGGATAAAATGTACAATGTCAATGCGCAGTTGCCTCTACAATTTATATTTCAAATCCGAGTTTGTCATCTGTCCACAGAATGTGATTTCGGATACACTAGCTGTCTGGTAAAAAAAATTACTTGGTTTCAGGTATTTGACTAAGAGATATCTTGCTGGGAAAAAAAGGTGGAAGTGGGATTTGAACCCATGTAGCTCCTGCACTTCGCTTCTAATTGGGAGCATGTGGCTCAACACGTTGAGCTACATGAGAAGATATGAAAATAGGGTAAACTTTAGGTCTTTTGAGGCAAGGATAAAATGTACAATGTCAATGCGCAGTTGCCTCTACAATTTATATTTCAAATCCGAGTTTGTCATCTGTCCACAGAATGTGATTTCGGATTCACTAGCTGTCTGGTAAAAAAAAATTACTTGGTTTCAGGTATTTGACTAAGAGATATCTTGCTGGGAAAAAAAGGTGTAAGTGGGATTTGAACCCATGTAGCTCCTGCACTTTTCTTCTAATTGGGAGCATGTGGCTCAACACGTTGAGCTACCAGAGAAGACATGAATGTGAGGTAAACTTTAGGTCTTTTGAGGCAAGGATAAAATGTACAATGTCAATGCGCAGTTGCCTCTACAATTTATATTTCAAATCCGAGTTTGTCATCTGTCCACAGAATGTGATTTCGGATACACTAGCTGTCTGTTAAAAAAAAATTACTTGGTTTCAGGTATTTGACTAAGAGATATCTTGCTGGGAAAATAAGGTGGAAGTGGGATTTGAACCCATGTAGCTCCTGCACTTCGCTTCTAATTGGGAGCATGTGGCTCAACACGTTGAGCTACCTGAGAAGACATGAAGACAGGGTAAACTTTAGGTCTTTTGAGGCAAGGATAAAATGTACAATGTCAATGCGCAGTTGCCTCTACAATTTATATTTCAAATCCGAGTTTGTCATCTGTCCACAGAATGTGATTTCGGATACACTAGCTGTCTGGTAAAAAAAAAAATTACTTGGTTTCAGGTATTTGACTAAGAGATATCTTGCTGGGAAAAAAAGGTGGAAGTGGGATTTGAACCCATGTAGCTCCTGCACTTCGCTTCTAATTGGGAGCATGTGGCTCAACACGTTGAGCTACCAGAGAAGACATGAAGACAGGGTAAACTTTAGGTCTTTTGAGGCAAGGATAAAATGTACAATGTCAATGCGCAGTTGCCTCTACAATTTATATTTCAAATCCGAGTTTGTCATCTGTCCACAGAATGTGATTTCGGATACACTAGCTGTCTGGTAAAAAAAAAAATTACTTGGTTTCAGGTATTTGACTAAGAGATATCTTGCTGGGAAAAAAAGGTGGAAGTGGGATTTGAACCCATGTAGCTCCTGCACTTCGCTTCTAATTGGGAGCATGTGGCTCAACACGTTGAGCTACCAGAGAAGATATGAAGACAGGGTAAACTTTAGGTCTTTTGAGGCAAGGATAAAATGTACAATGTCAATGCGCAGTTGCCTCTACAATTTATATTTCAAATCCGAGTTTGTCATCTGTCCACAGAATGTGATTTCGGATACACTAGCTGTCTGGTAAAAAAAATTACTTGGTTTCAGGTATTTGACTAAGAGATATCTTGCTGGGAAAAAAAGGTGGAAGTGGGATTTGAACCCATGTAGCTCCTGCACTTCGCTTCTAATTGGGAGCATGTGGCTCAACACGTTGAGCTACATGAGAAGATATGAAAATAGGGTAAACTTTAGGTCTTTTGAGGCAAGGATAAAATGTACAATGTCAATGCGCAGTTGCCTCTACAATTTATATTTCAAATCCGAGTTTGTCATCTGTCCACAGAATGTGATTTCGGATTCACTAGCTGTCTGGTAAAAAAAAATTACTTGGTTTCAGGTATTTGACTAAGAGATATCTTGCTGGGAAAAAAAGGTGTAAGTGGGATTTGAACCCATGTAGCTCCTGCACTTTGCTTCTAATTGGGAGCATGTGGCTCAACACGTTGAGCTACCAGAGAAGACATGAATGTGAGGTAAACTTTAGGTCTTTTGAGGCAAGGATAAAATGTACAATGTCAATGCGCAGTTGCCTCTACAATTTATATTTCAAATCCGAGTTTGTCATCTGTCCACAGAATGTGATTTCGGATACACTAGCTGTCTGGTAAAAAAAAAATTACTTGGTTTCAGGTATTTGACTAAGAGATATCTTGCTGGGAAAATAAGGTGGAAGTGGGATTTGAACCCATGTAGCTCCTGCACTTCGCTTCTAATTGGGAGCATGTGGCTCAACACGTTGAGCTACCAGAGAAGACATGAAGACAGGGTAAACTTTAGGTCTTTTGAGGCAAGGATAAAATGTACAATGTCAATGCGCAGTTGCCTCTACAATTTATATTTCAAATCCGAGTTTGTCATCTGTCCACAGAATGTGATTTCGGATACACTAGCTGTCTGGTAAAAAAAAATTACTTGGTTTCAGGTATTTGACTAAGAGATATCTTGCTGGGAAAAAAAGGTGGAAGTGGGATTTGAACCCATGTAGCTCCTGCACTTCGCTTCTAATTGGGAGCATGTGGCTCAACACGTTGAGCTACCAGAGAAGATATGAAGACAGGGTAAACTTTAGGTCTTTTGAGGCAAGGATAAAATGTACAATGTCAATGCGCAGTTGCCTCTACAATTTATATTTCAAATCCGAGTTTGTCATCTGTCCACAGAATGGGATTTCGGATACACTAGCTGTCTGGTAAAAAAAAAATTACTTGGTTTCAGGTATTTGACTAAGAGATATCTTGCTGGGAAAAAAAGGTGGAAGTGGGATTTGAACCCATGTAGCTCCTGCACTTCGCTTCTAATTGGGAGCATGTGGCTCAACACGTTGAGCTACCAGAGAAGATATGAAGACAGGGTAAACTTTAGGTCTTTTGAGGCAAGGATAAAATGTACAATGTCAATGCGCAGTTGCCTCTACAATTTATATTTCAAATCCGAGTTTGTCATCTGTCCACAGAATGTGATTTCGGATACACTAGCTGTCTGGTAAAAAAAATTACTTGGTTTCAGGTATTTGACTAAGAGATATCTTGCTGGGAAAAAAAGGTGGAAGTGGGATTTGAACCCATGTAGCTCCTGCACTTCACTTCTAATTGGGAGCATGTGGCTCAACACGTTGAGCTACCAGAGAAGACATGAAGACAGGGTAAACTTTAGGTCTTTTGAGGCAAGGATAAAATGTACAATGTCAATGCGCAGTTGCCTCTACAATTTATATTTCAAATCCGAGTTTGTCATCTGTCCACAGAATGTGATTTCGGATACACTAGCTGTCTGTTAAAAAAAAATTACTTGGTTTCAGGTATTTGACTAAGAGATATCTTGCTGGGAAAATAAGGTGGAAGTGGGATTTGAACCCATGTAGCTCCTGCACTTTGCTTCTAATTGGGAGCATGTGGCTCAACACGTTGAGCTACCAGAGAAGACATGAATGTGAGGTAAACTTTAGGTCTTTTGAGGCAAGGATAAAATGTACAATGTCAATGCGCAGTTGCCTCTACAATTTATATTTCAAATCCGAGTTTGTCATCTGTCCACAGAATGTGATTTCGGATTCACTAGCTGTCTGGTAAAAAAAAATTACTTGGTTTCAGGTATTTGACTAAGAGATATCTTGCTGGGAAAAAAAGGTGTAAGTGGGATTTGAACCCATGTAGCTCCTGCACTTTTCTTCTAATTGGGAGCATGTGGCTCAACACGTTGAGCTACCAGAGAAGACATGAATGTGAGGTAAACTTTAGGTCTTTTGAGGCAAGGATAAAATGTACAATGTCAATGCGCAGTTGCCTCTACAATTTATATTTCAAATCCGAGTTTGTCATCTGTCCACAGAATGTGATTTCGGATACACTAGCTGTCTGTTAAAAAAAAATTACTTGGTTTCAGGTATTTGACTAAGAGATATCTTGCTGGGAAAATAAGGTGGAAGTGGGATTTGAACCCATGTAGCTCCTGCACTTCGCTTCTAATTGGGAGCATGTGGCTCAACACGTTGAGCTACCTGAGAAGACATGAAGACAGGGTAAACTTTAGGTCTTTTGAGGCAAGGATAAAATGTACAATGTCAATGCGCAGTTGCCTCTACAATTTATATTTCAAATCCGAGTTTGTCATCTGTCCACAGAATGTGATTTCGGATACACTAGCTGTCTGGTAAAAAAAAAAATTACTTGGTTTCAGGTATTTGACTAAGAGATATCTTGCTGGGAAAAAAAGGTGGAAGTGGGATTTGAACCCATGTAGCTCCTGCACTTCGCTTCTAATTGGGAGCATGTGGCTCAACACGTTGAGCTACCAGAGAAGACATGAAGACAGGGTAAACTTTAGGTCTTTTGAGGCAAGGATAAAATGTACAATGTCAATGCGCAGTTGCCTCTACAATTTATATTTCAAATCCGAGTTTGTCATCTGTCCACAGAATGTGATTTCGGATACACTAGCTGTCTGGTAAAAAAAAAAATTACTTGGTTTCAGGTATTTGACTAAGAGATATCTTGCTGGGAAAAAAAGGTGGAAGTGGGATTTGAACCCATGTAGCTCCTGCACTTCGCTTCTAATTGGGAGCATGTGGCTCAACACGTTGAGCTACCAGAGAAGATATGAAGACAGGGTAAACTTTAGGTCTTTTGAGGCAAGGATAAAATGTACAATGTCAATGCGCAGTTGCCTCTACAATTTATATTTCAAATCCGAGTTTGTCATCTGTCCACAGAATGTGATTTCGGATACACTAGCTGTCTGGTAAAAAAAATTACTTGGTTTCAGGTATTTGACTAAGAAATATCTTGCTGGGAAAAAAAGGTGGAAGTGGGATTTGAACCCATGTAGCTCCTGCACTTCGCTTCTAATTGGGAGCATGTGGCTCAACACGTTGAGCTACATGAGAAGATATGAAAATAGGGTAAACTTTAGGTCTTTTGAGGCAAGGATAAAATGTACAATGTCAATGCGCAGTTGCCTCTACAATTTATATTTCAAATCCGAGTTTGTCATCTGTCCACAGAATGTGATTTCGGATTCACTAGCTGTCTGGTAAAAAAAATTACTTGGTTTCAGGTATTTGACTAAGAGATATCTTGCTGGGAAAAAAAGGTGTAAGTGGGATTTGAACCCATGTAGCTCCTGCACTTTGCTTCTAATTGGGAGCATGTGGCTCAACACGTTGAGCTACCAGAGAAGACATGAATGTGAGGTAAACTTTAGGTCTTTTGAGGCAAGGATAAAATGTACAATGTCAATGCGCAGTTGCCTCTACAATTTATATTTCAAATCCGAGTTTGTCATCTGTCCACAGAATGTGATTTCGGATACACTAGCTGTCTGGTAAAAAAAAAATTACTTGGTTTCAGGTATTTGACTAAGAGATATCTTGCTGGGAAAATAAGGTGGAAGTGGGATTTGAACCCATGTAGCTCCTGCACTTCGCTTCTAATTGGGAGCATGTGGCTCAACACGTTGAGCTACATGAGAAGATATGAAAATAGGGTAAACTTTAGGTCTTTTGAGGCAAGGATAAAATGTACAATGTCAATGCGCAGTTGCCTCTACAATTTATATTTCAAATCCGAGTTTGTCATCTGTCCACAGAATGTGATTTCGGATTCACTAGCTGTCTGGTTAAAAAAAATTACTTGGTTTCAGGTATTTGACTAAGAGATATCTTGCTGGGAAAAAAAGGTGTAAGTGGGATTTGAACCCATGTAGCTCCTGCACTTTGCTTCTAATTGGGAGCATGTGGCTCAACACGTTGAGCTACCAGAGAAGACATGAATGTGAGGTAAACTTTAGGTCTTTTGAGGCAAGGATAAAATGTACAATGTCAATGCGCAGTTGCCTCTACAATTTATATTTCAAATCCGAGTTTGTCATCTGTCCACAGAATGTGATTTCGGATACACTAGCTGTCTGGTAAAAAAAAAATTACTTGGTTTCAGGTATTTGACTAAGAGATATCTTGCTGGGAAAATAAGGTGGAAGTGGGATTTGAACCCATGTAGCTCCTGCACTTCGCTTCTAATTGGGAGCATGTGGCTCAACACGTTGAGCTACCAGAGAAGACATGAAGACAGGGTAAACTTTAGGTCTTTTGAGGCAAGGATAAAATGTACAATGTCAATGCGCAGTTGCCTCTACAATTTATATTTCAAATCCGAGTTTGTCATCTGTCCACAGAATGTGATTTCGGATACACTAGCTGTCTGGTAAAAAAAAAATTACTTGGTTTCAGGTATTTGACTAAGAGATATCTTGCTGGGAAAAAAAGGTGGAAGTGGGATTTGAACCCATGTAGCTCCTGCACTTCGCTTCTAATTGGGAGCATGTGGCTCAACACGTTGAGCTACCAGAGAAGATATGAAGACAGGGTAAACTTTAGGTCTTTTGAGGCAAGGATAAAATGTACAATGTCAATGCGCAGTTGCCTCTACAATTTATATTTCAAATCCGAGTTTGTCATCTGTCCACAGAATGTGATTTCGGATACACTAGCTGTCTGGTAAAAAAAAAATTACTTGGTTTCAGGTATTTGACTAAGAGATATCTTGCTGGGAAAAAAAGGTGGAAGTGGGATTTGAACCCATGTAGCTCCTGCACTTCGCTTCTAATTGGGAGCATGTGGCTCAACACGTTGAGCTACCAGAGAAGATATGAAGACAGGGTAAACTTTAGGTCTTTTGAGGCAAGGATAAAATGTACAATGTCAATGCGCAGTTGCCTCTACAATTTATATTTCAAATCCGAGTTTGTCATCTGTCCACAGAATGTGATTTCGGATACACTAGCTGTCTGGTAAAAAAAATTACTTGGTTTCAGGTATTTGACTAAGAGATATCTTGCTGGGAAAAAAAGGTGGAAGTGGGATTTGAACCCATGTAGCTCCTGCACTTCACTTCTAATTGGGAGCATGTGGCTCAACACGTTGAGCTACCAGAGAAGACATGAAGACAGGGTAAACTTTAGGTCTTTTGAGGCAAGGATAAAATGTACAATGTCAATGCGCAGTTGCCTCTACAATTTATATTTCAAATCCGAGTTTGTCATCTGTCCACAGAATGTGATTTCGGATACACTAGCTGTCTGTTAAAAAAAAATTACTTGGTTTCAGGTATTTGACTAAGAGATATCTTGCTGGGAAAATAAGGTGGAAGTGGGATTTGAACCCATGTAGCTCCTGCACTTTGCTTCTAATTGGGAGCATGTGGCTCAACACGTTGAGCTACCAGAGAAGACATGAATGTGAGGTAAACTTTAGGTCTTTTGAGGCAAGGATAAAATGTACAATGTCAATGCGCAGTTGCCTCTACAATTTATATTTCAAATCCGAGTTTGTCATCTGTCCACAGAATGTGATTTCGGATACACTAGCTGTCTGTTAAAAAAAAATTACTTGGTTTCAGGTATTTGACTAAGAGATATCTTGCTGGGAAAATAAGGTGGAAGTGGGATTTGAACCCATGTAGCTCCTGCACTTCGCTTCTAATTGGGAGCATGTGGCTCAACACGTTGAGCTACCTGAGAAGACATGAAGACAGGGTAAACTTTAGGTCTTTTGAGGCAAGGATAAAATGTACAATGTCAATGCGCAGTTGCCTCTACAATTTATATTTCAAAT
Organism: Brachyhypopomus gauderio; assembly: GCF_052324685.1. Classification (NCBI taxonomy): domain Eukaryota; kingdom Metazoa; phylum Chordata; class Actinopteri; order Gymnotiformes; family Hypopomidae; genus Brachyhypopomus; species Brachyhypopomus gauderio. The sequence goes on from NW_027507014.1 coordinate 143,526, forward strand.
CCGAGTTTGTCATCTGTCCACAGAATGTGATTTCGGATACACTAGCTGTCTGGTAAAAAAAAAAATTACTTGGTTTCAGGTATTTGACTAAGAGATATCTTGCTGGGAAAAAAAGGTGGAAGTGGGATTTGAACCCATGTAGCTCCTGCACTTCGCTTCTAATTGGGAGCATGTGGCTCAACACGTTGAGCTACCAGAGAAGACATGAAGACAGGGTAAACTTTAGGTCTTTTGAGGCAAGGATAAAATGTACAATGTCAATGCGCAGTTGCCTCTACAATTTATATTTCAAATCCGAGTTTGTCATCTGTCCACAGAATGTGATTTCGGATACACTAGCTGTCTGGTAAAAAAAAAAATTACTTGGTTTCAGGTATTTGACTAAGAGATATCTTGCTGGGAAAAAAAGGTGGAAGTGGGATTTGAACCCATGTAGCTCCTGCACTTCGCTTCTAATTGGGAGCATGTGGCTCAACACGTTGAGCTACCAGAGAAGATATGAAGACAGGGTAAACTTTAGGTCTTTTGAGGCAAGGATAAAATGTACAATGTCAATGCGCAGTTGCCTCTACAATTTATATTTCAAATCCGAGTTTGTCATCTGTCCACAGAATGTGATTTCGGATACACTAGCTGTCTGGTAAAAAAAATTACTTGGTTTCAGGTATTTGACTAAGAGATATCTTGCTGGGAAAAAAAGGTGGAAGTGGGATTTGAACCCATGTAGCTCCTGCACTTCGCTTCTAATTGGGAGCATGTGGCTCAACACGTTGAGCTACATGAGAAGATATGAAAATAGGGTAAACTTTAGGTCTTTTGAGGCAAGGATAAAATGTACAATGTCAATGCGCAGTTGCCTCTACAATTTATATTTCAAATCCGAGTTTGTCATCTGTCCACAGAATGTGATTTCGGATTCACTAGCTGTCTGGTAAAAAAAAATTACTTGGTTTCAGGTATTTGACTAAGAGATATCTTGCTGGGAAAAAAAGGTGTAAGTGGGATTTGAACCCATGTAGCTCCTGCACTTTTCTTCTAATTGGGAGCATGTGGCTCAACACGTTGAGCTACCAGAGAAGACATGAATGTGAGGTAAACTTTAGGTCTTTTGAGGCAAGGATAAAATGTACAATGTCAATGCGCAGTTGCCTCTACAATTTATATTTCAAATCCGAGTTTGTCATCTGTCCACAGAATGTGATTTCGGATACACTAGCTGTCTGGTAAAAAAAAAAATTACTTGGTTTCAGGTATTTGACTAAGAGATATCTTGCTGGGAAAAAAAGGTGGAAGTGGGATTTGAACCCATGTAGCTCCTGCACTTCGCTTCTAATTGGGAGCATGTGGCTCAACACGTTGAGCTACATGAGAAGATATGAAAATAGGGTAAACTTTAGGTCTTTTGAGGCAAGGATAAAATGTACAATGTCAATGCGCAGTTGCCTCTACAATTTATATTTCAAATCCGAGTTTGTCATCTGTCCACAGAATGTGATTTCGGATTCACTAGCTGTCTGGTAAAAAAAAATTACTTGGTTTCAGGTATTTGACTAAGAGATATCTTGCTGGGAAAAAAAGGTGTAAGTGGGATTTGAACCCATGTAGCTCCTGCACTTTGCTTCTAATTGGGAGCATGTGGCTCAACACGTTGAGCTACCAGAGAAGACATGAAGACAGGGTAAACTTTAGGTCTTTTGAGGCAAGGATAAAATGTACAATGTCAATGCGCAGTTGCCTCTACAATTTATATTTCAAATCCGAGTTTGTCATCTGTCCACAGAATGTGATTTCGGATACACTAGCTGTCTGGTAAAAAAAAAATTACTTGGTTTCAGGTATTTGACTAAGAGATATCTTGCTGGGAAAAAAAGGTGGAAGTGGGATTTGAACCCATGTAGCTCCTGCACTTCGCTTCTAATTGGGAGCATGTGGCTCAACACGTTGAGCTACCAGAGAAGATATGAAGACAGGGTAAACTTTAGGTCTTTTGAGGCAAGGATAAAATGTACAATGTCAATGCGCAGTTGCCTCTACAATTTATATTTCAAATCCGAGTTTGTCATCTGTCCACAGAATGTGATTTCGGATACACTAGCTGTCTGGTAAAAAAAAAATTACTTGGTTTCAGGTATTTGACTAAGAGATATCTTGCTGGGAAAAAAAGGTGGAAGTGGGATTTGAACCCATGTAGCTCCTGCACTTCGCTTCTAATTGGGAGCATGTGGCTCAACACGTTGAGCTACCAGAGAAGATATGAAGACAGGGTAAACTTTAGGTCTTTTGAGGCAAGGATAAAATGTACAATGTCAATGCGCAGTTGCCTCTACAATTTATATTTCAAATCCGAGTTTGTCATCTGTCCACAGAATGTGATTTCGGATACACTAGCTGTCTGGTAAAAAAAATTACTTGGTTTCAGGTATTTGACTAAGAGATATCTTGCTGGGAAAAAAAGGTGGAAGTGGGATTTGAACCCATGTAGCTCCTGCACTTCACTTCTAATTGGGAGCATGTGGCTCAACACGTTGAGCTACCAGAGAAGACATGAAGACAGGGTAAACTTTAGGTCTTTTGAGGCAAGGATAAAATGTACAATGTCAATGCGCAGTTGCCTCTACAATTTATATTTCAAATCCGAGTTTGTCATCTGTCCACAGAATGTGATTTCGGATACACTAGCTGTCTGTTAAAAAAAAATTACTTGGTTTCAGGTATTTGACTAAGAGATATCTTGCTGGGAAAATAAGGTGGAAGTGGGATTTGAACCCATGTAGCTCCTGCACTTTGCTTCTAATTGGGAGCATGTGGCTCAACACGTTGAGCTACCAGAGAAGACATGAATGTGAGGTAAACTTTAGGTCTTTTGAGGCAAGGATAAAATGTACAATGTCAATGCGCAGTTGCCTCTACAATTTATATTTCAAATCCGAGTTTGTCATCTGTCCACAGAATGTGATTTCGGATACACTAGCTGTCTGTTAAAAAAAAATTACTTGGTTTCAGGTATTTGACTAAGAGATATCTTGCTGGGAAAATAAGGTGGAAGTGGGATTTGAACCCATGTAGCTCCTGCACTTCGCTTCTAATTGGGAGCATGTGGCTCAACACGTTGAGCTACCTGAGAAGACATGAAGACAGGGTAAACTTTAGGTCTTTTGAGGCAAGGATAAAATGTACAATGTCAATGCGCAGTTGCCTCTACAATTTATATTTCAAATCCGAGTTTGTCATCTGTCCACAGAATGTGATTTCGGATACACTAGCTGTCTGGTAAAAAAAAAAATTACTTGGTTTCAGGTATTTGACTAAGAGATATCTTGCTGGGAAAAAAAGGTGGAAGTGGGATTTGAACCCATGTAGCTCCTGCACTTCGCTTCTAATTGGGAGCATGTGGCTCAACACGTTGAGCTACCAGAGAAGACATGAAGACAGGGTAAACTTTAGGTCTTTTGAGGCAAGGATAAAATGTACAATGTCAATGCGCAGTTGCCTCTACAATTTATATTTCAAATCCGAGTTTGTCATCTGTCCACAGAATGTGATTTCGGATACACTAGCTGTCTGGTAAAAAAAAAAATTACTTGGTTTCAGGTATTTGACTAAGAGATATCTTGCTGGGAAAAAAAGGTGGAAGTGGGATTTGAACCCATGTAGCTCCTGCACTTCGCTTCTAATTGGGAGCATGTGGCTCAACACGTTGAGCTACCAGAGAAGATATGAAGACAGGGTAAACTTTAGGTCTTTTGAGGCAAGGATAAAATGTACAATGTCAATGCGCAGTTGCCTCTACAATTTATATTTCAAATCCGAGTTTGTCATCTGTCCACAGAATGTGATTTCGGATACACTAGCTGTCTGGTAAAAAAAATTACTTGGTTTCAGGTATTTGACTAAGAGATATCTTGCTGGGAAAAAAAGGTGGAAGTGGGATTTGAACCCATGTAGCTCCTGCACTTCGCTTCTAATTGGGAGCATGTGGTTCAACACGTTGAGCTACATGAGAAGATATGAAAATAGGGTAAACTTTAGGTCTTTTGAGGCAAGGATAAAATGTACAATGTCAATGCGCAGTTGCCTCTACAATTTATATTTCAAATCCGAGTTTGTCATCTGTCCACAGAATGTGATTTCGGATTCACTAGCTGTCTGGTAAAAAAAAATTACTTGGTTTCAGGTATTTGACTAAGAGATATCTTGCTGGGAAAAAAAGGTGTAAGTGGGATTTGAACCCATGTAGCTCCTGCACTTTTCTTCTAATTGGGAGCATGTGGCTCAACACGTTGAGCTACCAGAGAAGACATGAATGTGAGGTAAACTTTAGGTCTTTTGAGGCAAGGATAAAATGTACAATGTCAATGCGCAGTTGCCTCTACAATTTATATTTCAAATCCGAGTTTGTCATCTGTCCACAGAATGTGATTTCGGATACACTAGCTGTCTGGTAAAAAAAAAAATTACTTGGTTTCAGGTATTTGACTAAGAGATATCTTGCTGGGAAAAAAAGGTGGAAGTGGGATTTGAACCCATGTAGCTCCTGCACTTCGCTTCTAATTGGGAGCATGTGGCTCAACACGTTGAGCTACCAGAGAAGATATGAAGACAGGGTAAACTTTAGGTCTTTTGAGGCAAGGATAAAATGTACAATGTCAATGCGCAGTTGCCTCTACAATTTATATTTCAAATCCGAGTTTGTCATCTGTCCACAGAATGTGATTTCGGATACACTAGCTGTCTGTTAAAAAAAAATTACTTGGTTTCAGGTATTTGACTAAGAGATATCTTGCTGGGAAAATAAGGTGGAAGTGGGATTTGAACCCATGTAGCTCCTGCACTTCGCTTCTAATTGGGAGCATGTGGCTCAACACGTTGAGCTACCTGAGAAGACATGAAGACAGGGTAAACTTTAGGTCTTTTGAGGCAAGGATAAAATGTACAATGTCAATGCGCAGTTGCCTCTACAATTTATATTTCAAATCCGAGTTTGTCATCTGTCCACAGAATGTGATTTCGGATACACTAGCTGTCTGGTAAAAAAAAAAATTACTTGGTTTCAGGTATTTGACTAAGAGATATCTTGCTGGGAAAAAAAGGTGGAAGTGGGATTTGAACCCATGTAGCTCCTGCACTTCGCTTCTAATTGGGAGCATGTGGCTCAACACGTTGAGCTACCAGAGAAGATATGAAGACAGGGTAAACTTTAGGTCTTTTGAGGCAAGGATAAAATGTACAATGTCAATGCGCAGTTGCCTCTACAATTTATATTTCAAATCCGAGTTTGTCATCTGTCCACAGAATGTGATTTCGGATACACTAGCTGTCTGGTAAAAAAAATTACTTGGTTTCAGGTATTTGACTAAGAGATATCTTGCTGGGAAAAAAAGGTGGAAGTGGGATTTGAACCCATGTAGCTCCTGCACTTCGCTTCTAATTGGGAGCATGTGGCTCAACACGTTGAGCTACATGAGAAGATATGAAAATAGGGTAAACTTTAGGTCTTTTGAGGCAAGGATAAAATGTACAATGTCAATGCGCAGTTGCCTCTACAATTTATATTTCAAATCCGAGTTTGTCATCTGTCCACAGAATGTGATTTCGGATTCACTAGCTGTCTGGTAAAAAAAAATTACTTGGTTTCAGGTATTTGACTAAGAGATATCTTGCTGGGAAAAAAAGGTGTAAGTGGGATTTGAACCCATGTAGCTCCTGCACTTTTCTTCTAATTGGGAGCATGTGGCTCAACACGTTGAGCTACCAGAGAAGACATGAATGTGAGGTAAACTTTAGGTCTTTTGAGGCAAGGATAAAATGTACAATGTCAATGCGCAGTTGCCTCTACAATTTATATTTCAAATCCGAGTTTGTCATCTGTCCACAGAATGTGATTTCGGATACACTAGCTGTCTGGTAAAAAAAAAAATTACTTGGTTTCAGGTATTTGACTAAGAGATATCTTGCTGGGAAAAAAAGGTGGAAGTGGGATTTGAACCCATGTAGCTCCTGCACTTCGCTTCTAATTGGGAGCATGTGGCTCAACACGTTGAGCTACCAGAGAAGATATGAAGACAGGGTAAACTTTAGGTCTTTTGAGGCAAGGATAAAATGTACAATGTCAATGCGCAGTTGCCTCTACAATTTATATTTCAAATCCGAGTTTGTCATCTGTCCACAGAATGTGATTTCGGATACACTAGCTGTCTGGTAAAAAAAATTACTTGGTTTCAGGTATTTGACTAAGAGATATCTTGCTGGGAAAAAAAGGTGGAAGTGGGATTTGAACCCATGTAGCTCCTGCACTTCGCTTCTAATTGGGAGCATGTGGCTCAACACGTTGAGCTACATGAGAAGATATGAAAATAGGGTAAACTTTAGGTCTTTTGAGGCAAGGATAAAATGTACAATGTCAATGCGCAGTTGCCTCTACAATTTATATTTCAAATCCGAGTTTGTCATCTGTCCACAGAATGTGATTTCGGATTCACTAGCTGTCTGGTAAAAAAAAATTACTTGGTTTCAGGTATTTGACTAAGAGATATCTTGCTGGGAAAAAAAGGTGTAAGTGGGATTTGAACCCATGTAGCTCCTGCACTTTGCTTCTAATTGGGAGCATGTGGCTCAACACGTTGAGCTACCAGAGAAGACATGAATGTGAGGTAAACTTTAGGTCTTTTGAGGCAAGGATAAAATGTACAATGTCAATGCGCAGTTGCCTCTACAATTTATATTTCAAATCCGAGTTTGTCATCTGTCCACAGAATGTGATTTCGGATACACTAGCTGTCTGGTAAAAAAAAAATTACTTGGTTTCAGGTATTTGACTAAGAGATATCTTGCTGGGAAAATAAGGTGGAAGTGGGATTTGAACCCATGTAGCTCCTGCACTTCGCTTCTAATTGGGAGCATGTGGCTCAACACGTTGAGCTACCAGAGAAGACATGAAGACAGGGTAAACTTTAGGTCTTTTGAGGCAAGGATAAAATGTACAATGTCAATGCGCAGTTGCCTCTACAATTTATATTTCAAATCCGAGTTTGTCATCTGTCCACAGAATGTGATTTCGGATACACTAGCTGTCTGGTAAAAAAAAAATTACTTGGTTTCAGGTATTTGACTAAGAGATATCTTGCTGGGAAAAAAAGGTGGAAGTGGGATTTGAACCCATGTAGCTCCTGCACTTCGCTTCTAATTGGGAGCATGTGGCTCAACACGTTGAGCTACCAGAGAAGATATGAAGACAGGGTAAACTTTAGGTCTTTTGAGGCAAGGATAAAATGTACAATGTCAATGCGCAGTTGCCTCTACAATTTATATTTCAAATCCGAGTTTGTCATCTGTCCACAGAATGTGATTTCGGATACACTAGCTGTCTGGTAAAAAAAAAATTACTTGGTTTCAGGTATTTGACTAAGAGATATCTTGCTGGGAAAAAAAGGTGGAAGTGGGATTTGAACCCATGTAGCTCCTGCACTTCGCTTCTAATTGGGAGCATGTGGCTCAACACGTTGAGCTACCAGAGAAGATATGAAGACAGGGTAAACTTTAGGTCTTTTGAGGCAAGGATAAAATGTACAATGTCAATGCGCAGTTGCCTCTACAATTTATATTTCAAATCCGAGTTTGTCATCTGTCCACAGAATGTGATTTCGGATACACTAGCTGTCTGGTAAAAAAAATTACTTGGTTTCAGGTATTTGACTAAGAGATATCTTGCTGGGAAAAAAAGGTGGAAGTGGGATTTGAACCCATGTAGCTCCTGCACTTCACTTCTAATTGGGAGCATGTGGCTCAACACGTTGAGCTACCAGAGAAGACATGAAGACAGGGTAAACTTTAGGTCTTTTGAGGCAAGGATAAAATGTACAATGTCAATGCGCAGTTGCCTCTACAATTTATATTTCAAATCCGAGTTTGTCATCTGTCCACAGAATGTGATTTCGGATACACTAGCTGTCTGTTAAAAAAAAATTACTTGGTTTCAGGTATTTGACTAAGAGATATCTTGCTGGGAAAATAAGGTGGAAGTGGGATTTGAACCCATGTAGCTCCTGCACTTTGCTTCTAATTGGGAGCATGTGGCTCAACACGTTGAGCTACCAGAGAAGACATGAATGTGAGGTAAACTTTAGGTCTTTTGAGGCAAGGATAAAATGTACAATGTCAATGCGCAGTTGCCTCTACAATTTATATTTCAAATCCGAGTTTGTCATCTGTCCACAGAATGTGATTTCGGATACACTAGCTGTCTGTTAAAAAAAAATTACTTGGTTTCAGGTATTTGACTAAGAGATATCTTGCTGGGAAAATAAGGTGGAAGTGGGATTTGAACCCATGTAGCTCCTGCACTTCGCTTCTAATTGGGAGCATGTGGCTCAACACGTTGAGCTACCTGAGAAGACATGAAGACAGGGTAAACTTTAGGTCTTTTGAGGCAAGGATAAAATGTACAATGTCAATGCGCAGTTGCCTCTACAATTTATATTTCAAATCCGAGTTTGTCATCTGTCCACAGAATGTGATTTCGGATACACTAGCTGTCTGGTAAAAAAAAAAATTACTTGGTTTCAGGTATTTGACTAAGAGATATCTTGCTGGGAAAAAAAGGTGGAAGTGGGATTTGAACCCATGTAGCTCCTGCACTTCGCTTCTAATTGGGAGCATGTGGCTCAACACGTTGAGCTACCAGAGAAGACATGAAGACAGGGTAAACTTTAGGTCTTTTGAGGCAAGGATAAAATGTACAATGTCAATGCGCAGTTGCCTCTACAATTTATATTTCAAATCCGAGTTTGTCATCTGTCCACAGAATGTGATTTCGGATACACTAGCTGTCTGGTAAAAAAAAAAATTACTTGGTTTCAGGTATTTGACTAAGAGATATCTTGCTGGGAAAAAAAGGTGGAAGTGGGATTTGAACCCATGTAGCTCCTGCACTTCGCTTCTAATTGGGAGCATGTGGCTCAACACGTTGAGCTACCAGAGAAGATATGAAGACAGGGTAAACTTTAGGTCTTTTGAGGCAAGGATAAAATGTACAATGTCAATGCGCAGTTGCCTCTACAATTTATATTTCAAATCCGAGTTTGTCATCTGTCCACAGAATGTGATTTCGGATACACTAGCTGTCTGGTAAAAAAAATTACTTGGTTTCAGGTATTTGACTAAGAGATATCTTGCTGGGAAAAAAAGGTGGAAGTGGGATTTGAACCCATGTAGCTCCTGCACTTCGCTTCTAATTGGGAGCATGTGGCTCAACACGTTGAGCTACATGAGAAGATATGAAAATAGGGTAAACTTTAGGTCTTTTGAGGCAAGGATAAAATGTACAATGTCAATGCGCAGTTGCCTCTACAATTTATATTTCAAATCCGAGTTTGTCATCTGTCCACAGAATGTGATTTCGGATTCACTAGCTGTCTGGTAAAAAAAAATTACTTGGTTTCAGGTATTTGACTAAGAGATATCTTGCTGGGAAAAAAAGGTGTAAGTGGGATTTGAACCCATGTAGCTCCTGCACTTTTCTTCTAATTGGGAGCATGTGGCTCAACACGTTGAGCTACCAGAGAAGACATGAATGTGAGGTAAACTTTAGGTCTTTTGAGGCAAGGATAAAATGTACAATGTCAATGCGCAGTTGCCTCTACAATTTATATTTCAAATCCGAGTTTGTCATCTGTCCACAGAATGTGATTTCGGATACACTAGCTGTCTGGTAAAAAAAAAAATTACTTGGTTTCAGGTATTTGACTAAGAGATATCTTGCTGGGAAAAAAAGGTGGAAGTGGGATTTGAACCCATGTAGCTCCTGCACTTCGCTTCTAATTGGGAGCATGTGGCTCAACACGTTGAGCTACATGAGAAGATATGAAAATAGGGTAAACTTTAGGTCTTTTGAGGCAAGGATAAAATGTACAATGTCAATGCGCAGTTGCCTCTACAATTTATATTTCAAATCCGAGTTTGTCATCTGTCCACAGAATGTGATTTCGGATTCACTAGCTGTCTGGTAAAAAAAAATTACTTGGTTTCAGGTATTTGACTAAGAGATATCTTGCTGGGAAAAAAAGGTGTAAGTGGGATTTGAACCCATGTAGCTCCTGCACTTTGCTTCTAATTGGGAGCATGTGGCTCAACACGTTGAGCTACCAGAGAAGACATGAAGACAGGGTAAACTTTAGGTCTTTTGAGGCAAGGATAAAATGTACAATGTCAATGCGCAGTTGCCTCTACAATTTATATTTCAAATCCGAGTTTGTCATCTGTCCACAGAATGTGATTTCGGATACACTAGCTGTCTGGTAAAAAAAAAATTACTTGGTTTCAGGTATTTGACTAAGAGATATCTTGCTGGGAAAAAAAGGTGGAAGTGGGATTTGAACCCATGTAGCTCCTGCACTTCGCTTCTAATTGGGAGCATGTGGCTCAACACGTTGAGCTACCAGAGAAGATATGAAGACAGGGTAAACTTTAGGTCTTTTGAGGCAAGGATAAAATGTACAATGTCAATGCGCAGTTGCCTCTACAATTTATATTTCAAATCCGAGTTTGTCATCTGTCCACAGAATGTGATTTCGGATACACTAGCTGTCTGGTAAAAAAAAAATTACTTGGTTTCAGGTATTTGACTAAGAGATATCTTGCTGGGAAAAAAAGGTGGAAGTGGGATTTGAACCCATGTAGCTCCTGCACTTCGCTTCTAATTGGGAGCATGTGGCTCAACACGTTGAGCTACCAGAGAAGATATGAAGACAGGGTAAACTTTAGGTCTTTTGAGGCAAGGATAAAATGTACAATGTCAATGCGCAGTTGCCTCTACAATTTATATTTCAAATCCGAGTTTGTCATCTGTCCACAGAATGTGATTTCGGATACACTAGCTGTCTGGTAAAAAAAATTACTTGGTTTCAGGTATTTGACTAAGAGATATCTTGCTGGGAAAAAAAGGTGGAAGTGGGATTTGAACCCATGTAGCTCCTGCACTTCACTTCTAATTGGGAGCATGTGGCTCAACACGTTGAGCTACCAGAGAAGACATGAAGACAGGGTAAACTTTAGGTCTTTTGAGGCAAGGATAAAATGTACAATGTCAATGCGCAGTTGCCTCTACAATTTATATTTCAAATCCGAGTTTGTCATCTGTCCACAGAATGTGATTTCGGATACACTAGCTGTCTGTTAAAAAAAAATTACTTGGTTTCAGGTATTTGACTAAGAGATATCTTGCTGGGAAAATAAGGTGGAAGTGGGATTTGAACCCATGTAGCTCCTGCACTTTGCTTCTAATTGGGAGCATGTGGCTCAACACGTTGAGCTACCAGAGAAGACATGAATGTGAGGTAAACTTTAGGTCTTTTGAGGCAAGGATAAAATGTACAATGTCAATGCGCAGTTGCCTCTACAATTTATATTTCAAATCCGAGTTTGTCATCTGTCCACAGAATGTGATTTCGGATACACTAGCTGTCTGTTAAAAAAAAATTACTTGGTTTCAGGTATTTGACTAAGAGATATCTTGCTGGGAAAATAAGGTGGAAGTGGGATTTGAACCCATGTAGCTCCTGCACTTCGCTTCTAATTGGGAGCATGTGGCTCAACACGTTGAGCTACCTGAGAAGACATGAAGACAGGGTAAACTTTAGGTCTTTTGAGGCAAGGATAAAATGTACAATGTCAATGCGCAGTTGCCTCTACAATTTATATTTCAAATCCGAGTTTGTCATCTGTCCACAGAATGTGATTTCGGATACACTAGCTGTCTGGTAAAAAAAAAAATTACTTGGTTTCAGGTATTTGACTAAGAGATATCTTGCTGGGAAAAAAAGGTGGAAGTGGGATTTGAACCCATGTAGCTCCTGCACTTCGCTTCTAATTGGGAGCATGTGGCTCAACACGTTGAGCTACCAGAGAAGACATGAAGACAGGGTAAACTTTAGGTCTTTTGAGGCAAGGATAAAATGTACAATGTCAATGCGCAGTTGCCTCTACAATTTATATTTCAAATCCGAGTTTGTCATCTGTCCACAGAATGTGATTTCGGATACACTAGCTGTCTGGTAAAAAAAAAAATTACTTGGTTTCAGGTATTTGACTAAGAGATATCTTGCTGGGAAAAAAAGGTGGAAGTGGGATTTGAACCCATGTAGCTCCTGCACTTCGCTTCTAATTGGGAGCATGTGGCTCAACACGTTGAGCTACCAGAGAAGATATGAAGACAGGGTAAACTTTAGGTCTTTTGAGGCAAGGATAAAATGTACAATGTCAATGCGCAGTTGCCTCTACAATTTATATTTCAAATCCGAGTTTGTCATCTGTCCACAGAATGTGATTTCGGATACACTAGCTGTCTGGTAAAAAAAATTACTTGGTTTCAGGTATTTGACTAAGAGATATCTTGCTGGGAAAAAAAGGTGGAAGTGGGATTTGAACCCATGTAGCTCCTGCACTTCGCTTCTAATTGGGAGCATGTGGTTCAACACGTTGAGCTACATGAGAAGATATGAAAATAGGGTAAACTTTAGGTCTTTTGAGGCAAGGATAAAATGTACAATGTCAATGCGCAGTTGCCTCTACAATTTATATTTCAAATCCGAGTTTGTCATCTGTCCACAGAATGTGATTTCGGATTCACTAGCTGTCTGGTAAAAAAAAATTACTTGGTTTCAGGTATTTGACTAAGAGATATCTTGCTGGGAAAAAAAGGTGTAAGTGGGATTTGAACCCATGTAGCTCCTGCACTTTTCTTCTAATTGGGAGCATGTGGCTCAACACGTTGAGCTACCAGAGAAGACATGAATGTGAGGTAAACTTTAGGTCTTTTGAGGCAAGGATAAAATGTACAATGTCAATGCGCAGTTGCCTCTACAATTTATATTTCAAATCCGAGTTTGTCATCTGTCCACAGAATGTGATTTCGGATACACTAGCTGTCTGGTAAAAAAAAAAATTACTTGGTTTCAGGTATTTGACTAAGAGATATCTTGCTGGGAAAAAAAGGTGGAAGTGGGATTTGAACCCATGTAGCTCCTGCACTTCGCTTCTAATTGGGAGCATGTGGCTCAACACGTTGAGCTACCAGAGAAGATATGAAGACAGGGTAAACTTTAGGTCTTTTGAGGCAAGGATAAAATGTACAATGTCAATGCGCAGTTGCCTCTACAATTTATATTTCAAATCCGAGTTTGTCATCTGTCCACAGAATGTGATTTCGGATACACTAGCTGTCTGTTAAAAAAAAATTACTTGGTTTCAGGTATTTGACTAAGAGATATCTTGCTGGGAAAATAAGGTGGAAGTGGGATTTGAACCCATGTAGCTCCTGCACTTCGCTTCTAATTGGGAGCATGTGGCTCAACACGTTGAGCTACCTGAGAAGACATGAAGACAGGGTAAACTTTAGGTCTTTTGAGGCAAGGATAAAATGTACAATGTCAATGCGCAGTTGCCTCTACAATTTATATTTCAAATCCGAGTTTGTCATCTGTCCACAGAATGTGATTTCGGATACACTAGCTGTCTGGTAAAAAAAAAATTACTTGGTTTCAGGTATTTGACTAAGAGATATCTTGCTGGGAAAAAAAGGTGGAAGTGGGATTTGAACCCATGTAGCTCCTGCACTTCGCTTCTAATTGGGAGCATGTGGCTCAACACGTTGAGCTACCAGAGAAGACATGAAGACAGGGTAAACTTTAGGTCTTTTGAGGCAAGGATAAAATGTACAATGTCAATGCGCAGTTGCCTCTACAATTTATATTTCAAATCCGAGTTTGTCATCTGTCCACAGAATGTGATTTCGGATACACTAGCTGTCTGGTAAAAAAAAAAATTACTTGGTTTCAGGTATTTGACTAAGAGATATCTTGCTGGGAAAAAAAGGTGGAAGTGGGATTTGAACCCATGTAGCTCCTGCACTTCGCTTCTAATTGGGAGCATGTGGCTCAACACGTTGAGCTACCAGAGAAGATATGAAGACAGGGTAAACTTTAGGTCTTTTGAGGCAAGGATAAAATGTACAATGTCAATGCGCAGTTGCCTCTACAATTTATATTTCAAATCCGAGTTTGTCATCTGTCCACAGAATGTGATTTCGGATACACTAGCTGTCTGGTAAAAAAAATTACTTGGTTTCAGGTATTTGACTAAGAGATATCTTGCTGGGAAAAAAAGGTGGAAGTGGGATTTGAACCCATGTAGCTCCTGCACTTCGCTTCTAATTGGGAGCATGTGGCTCAACACGTTGAGCTACATGAGAAGATATGAAAATAGGGTAAACTTTAGGTCTTTTGAGGCAAGGATAAAATGTACAATGTCAATGCGCAGTTGCCTCTACAATTTATATTTCAAATCCGAGTTTGTCATCTGTCCACAGAATGTGATTTCGGATTCACTAGCTGTCTGGTAAAAAAAAATTACTTGGTTTCAGGTATTTGACTAAGAGATATCTTGCTGGGAAAAAAAGGTGTAAGTGGGATTTGAACCCATGTAGCTCCTGCACTTTTCTTCTAATTGGGAGCATGTGGCTCAACACGTTGAGCTACCAGAGAAGACATGAATGTGAGGTAAACTTTAGGTCTTTTGAGGCAAGGATAAAATGTACAATGTCAATGCGCAGTTGCCTCTACAATTTATATTTCAAATCCGAGTTTGTCATCTGTCCACAGAATGTGATTTCGGATACACTAGCTGTCTGGTAAAAAAAAAAATTACTTGGTTTCAGGTATTTGACTAAGAGATATCTTGCTGGGAAAAAAAGGTGGAAGTGGGATTTGAACCCATGTAGCTCCTGCACTTCGCTTCTAATTGGGAGCATGTGGCTCAACACGTTGAGCTACCAGAGAAGATATGAAGACAGGGTAAACTTTAGGTCTTTTGAGGCAAGGATAAAATGTACAATGTCAATGCGCAGTTGCCTCTACAATTTATATTTCAAATCTGAGTTTGTCATCTGTCCACAGAATGTGATTTCGGATACACTAGCTGTCTGGTAAAAAAAATTACTTGGTTTCAGGTATTTGACTAAGAGATATCTTGCTGGGAAAAAAAGGTGGAAGTGGGATTTGAACCCATGTAGCTCCTGCACTTCGCTTCTAATTGGGAGCATGTGGCTCAACACGTTGAGCTACATGAGAAGATATGAAAATAGGGTAAACTTTAGGTCTTTTGAGGCAAGGATAAAATGTACAATGTCAATGCGCAGTTGCCTCTACAATTTATATTTCAAATCCGAGTTTGTCATCTGTCCACAGAATGTGATTTCGGATTCACTAGCTGTCTGGTAAAAAAAAATTACTTGGTTTCAGGTATTTGACTAAGAGATATCTTGCTGGGAAAAAAAGGTGTAAGTGGGATTTGAACCCATGTAGCTCCTGCACTTTGCTTCTAATTGGGAGCATGTGGCTCAACACGTTGAGCTACCAGAGAAGACATGAATGTGAGGTAAACTTTAGGTCTTTTGAGGCAAGGATAAAATGTACAATGTCAATGCGCAGTTGCCTCTACAATTTATATTTCAAATCCGAGTTTGTCATCTGTCCACAGAATGTGATTTCGGATACACTAGCTGTCTGGTAAAAAAAAAATTACTTGGTTTCAGGTATTTGACTAAGAGATATCTTGCTGGGAAAATAAGGTGGAAGTGGGATTTGAACCCATGTAGCTCCTGCACTTCGCTTCTAATTGGGAGCATGTGGCTCAACACGTTGAGCTACCAGAGAAGACATGAAGACAGGGTAAACTTTAGGTCTTTTGAGGCAAGGATAAAATGTACAATGTCAATGCGCAGTTGCCTCTACAATTTATATTTCAAATCCGAGTTTGTCATCTGTCCACAGAATGTGATTTCGGATACACTAGCTGTCTGGTAAAAAAAAAATTACTTGGTTTCAGGTATTTGACTAAGAGATATCTTGCTGGGAAAAAAAGGTGGAAGTGGGATTTGAACCCATGTAGCTCCTGCACTTCGCTTCTAATTGGGAGCATGTGGCTCAACACGTTGAGCTACCAGAGAAGATATGAAGACAGGGTAAACTTTAGGTCTTTTGAGGCAAGGATAAAATGTACAATGTCAATGCGCAGTTGCCTCTACAATTTATATTTCAAATCCGAGTTTGTCATCTGTCCACAGAATGTGATTTCGGATACACTAGCTGTCTGGTAAAAAAAAAATTACTTGGTTTCAGGTATTTGACTAAGAGATATCTTGCTGGGAAAAAAAGGTGGAAGTGGGATTTGAACCCATGTAGCTCCTGCACTTCGCTTCTAATTGGGAGCATGTGGCTCAACACGTTGAGCTACCAGAGAAGATATGAAGACAGGGTAAACTTTAGGTCTTTTGAGGCAAGGATAAAATGTACAATGTCAATGCGCAGTTGCCTCTACAATTTATATTTCAAATCCGAGTTTGTCATCTGTCCACAGAATGTGATTTCGGATACACTAGCTGTCTGGTAAAAAAAATTACTTGGTTTCAGGTATTTGACTAAGAGATATCTTGCTGGGAAAAAAAGGTGGAAGTGGGATTTGAACCCATGTAGCTCCTGCACTTCACTTCTAATTGGGAGCATGTGGCTCAACACGTTGAGCTACCAGAGAAGACATGAAGACAGGGTAAACTTTAGGTCTTTTGAGGCAAGGATAAAATGTACAATGTCAATGCGCAGTTGCCTCTACAATTTATATTTCAAATCCGAGTTTGTCATCTGTCCACAGAATGTGATTTCGGATACACTAGCTGTCTGTTAAAAAAAAATTACTTGGTTTCAGGTATTTGACTAAGAGATATCTTGCTGGGAAAATAAGGTGGAAGTGGGATTTGAACCCATGTAGCTCCTGCACTTTGCTTCTAATTGGGAGCATGTGGCTCAACACGTTGAGCTACCAGAGAAGACATGAATGTGAGGTAAACTTTAGGTCTTTTGAGGCAAGGATAAAATGTACAATGTCAATGCGCAGTTGCCTCTACAATTTATATTTCAAATCCGAGTTTGTCATCTGTCCACAGAATGTGATTTCGGATACACTAGCTGTCTGTTAAAAAAAAATTACTTGGTTTCAGGTATTTGACTAAGAGATATCTTGCTGGGAAAATAAGGTGGAAGTGGGATTTGAACCCATGTAGCTCCTGCACTTCGCTTCTAATTGGGAGCATGTGGCTCAACACGTTGAGCTACCTGAGAAGACATGAAGACAGGGTAAACTTTAGGTCTTTTGAGGCAAGGATAAAATGTACAATGTCAATGCGCAGTTGCCTCTACAATTTATATTTCAAATCCGAGTTTGTCATCTGTCCACAGAATGTGATTTCGGATACACTAGCTGTCTGGTAAAAAAAAAAATTACTTGGTTTCAGGTATTTGACTAAGAGATATCTTGCTGGGAAAAAAAGGTGGAAGTGGGATTTGAACCCATGTAGCTCCTGCACTTCGCTTCTAATTGGGAGCATGTGGCTCAACACGTTGAGCTACCAGAGAAGACATGAAGACAGGGTAAACTTTAGGTCTTTTGAGGCAAGGATAAAATGTACAATGTCAATGCGCAGTTGCCTCTACAATTTATATTTCAAATCCGAGTTTGTCATCTGTCCACAGAATGTGATTTCGGATACACTAGCTGTCTGGTAAAAAAAAAAATTACTTGGTTTCAGGTATTTGACTAAGAGATATCTTGCTGGGAAAAAAAGGTGGAAGTGGGATTTGAACCCATGTAGCTCCTGCACTTCGCTTCTAATTGGGAGCATGTGGCTCAACACGTTGAGCTACCAGAGAAGATATGAAGACAGGGTAAACTTTAGGTCTTTTGAGGCAAGGATAAAATGTACAATGTCAATGCGCAGTTGCCTCTACAATTTATATTTCAAATCCGAGTTTGTCATCTGTCCACAGAATGTGATTTCGGATACACTAGCTGTCTGGTAAAAAAAATTACTTGGTTTCAGGTATTTGACTAAGAGATATCTTGCTGGGAAAAAAAGGTGGAAGTGGGATTTGAACCCATGTAGCTCCTGCACATCGCTTCTAATTGGGAGCATGTGGCTCAACACGTTGAGCTACATGAGAAGATATGAAAATAGGGTAAACTTTAGGTCTTTTGAGGCAAGGATAAAATGTACAATGTCAATGCGCAGTTGCCTCTACAATTTATATTTCAAATCCGAGTTTGTCATCTGTCCACAGAATGTGATTTCGGATTCACTAGCTGTCTGGTAAAAAAAAATTACTTGGTTTCAGGTATTTGACTAAGAGATATCTTGCTGGGAAAAAAAGGTGTAAGTGGGATTTGAACCCATGTAGCTCCTGCACTTTTCTTCTAATTGGGAGCATGTGGCTCAACACGTTGAGCTACCAGAGAAGACATGAATGTGAGGTAAACTTTAGGTCTTTTGAGGCAAGGATAAAATGTACAATGTCAATGCGCAGTTGCCTCTACAATTTATATTTCAAATCCGAGTTTGTCATCTGTCCACAGAATGTGATTTCGGATACACTAGCTGTCTGGTAAAAAAAAAATTACTTGGTTTCAGGTATTTGACTAAGAGATATCTTGCTGGGAAAAAAAGGTGGAAGTGGGATTTGAACCCATGTAGCTCCTGCACTTCGCTTCTAATTGGGAGCATGTGGCTCAACACGTTGAGCTACCAGAGAAGATATGAAGACAGGGTAAACTTTAGGTCTTTTGAGGCAAGGATAAAATGTACAATGTCAATGCGCAGTTGCCTCTACAATTTATATTTCAAATCCGAGTTTGTCATCTGTCCACAGAATGTGATTTCGGATACACTAGCTGTCTGGTAAAAAAAATTACTTGGTTTCAGGTATTTGACTAAGAGATATCTTGCTGGGAAAAAAAGGTGGAAGTGGGATTTGAACCCATGTAGCTCCTGCACTTCGCTTCTAATTGGGAGCATGTGGCTCAACACGTTGAGCTACATGAGAAGATATGAAAATAGGGTAAACTTTAGGTCTTTTGAGGCAAGGATAAAATGTACAATGTCAATGCGCAGTTGCCTCTACAATTTATATTTCAAATCCGAGTTTGTCATCTGTCCACAGAATGTGATTTCGGATTCACTAGCTGTCTGGTAAAAAAAAATTACTTGGTTTCAGGTATTTGACTAAGAGATATCTTGCTGGGAAAAAAAGGTGTAAGTGGGATTTGAACCCATGTAGCTCCTGCACTTTGCTTCTAATTGGGAGCATGTGGCTCAACACGTTGAGCTACCAGAGAAGACATGAATGTGAGGTAAACTTTAGGTCTTTTGAGGCAAGGATAAAATGTACAATGTCAATGCGCAGTTGCCTCTACAATTTATATTTCAAATCCGAGTTTGTCATCTGTCCACAGAATGTGATTTCGGATACACTAG
This sequence comes from Brachyhypopomus gauderio, assembly GCF_052324685.1. Classification (NCBI taxonomy): domain Eukaryota; kingdom Metazoa; phylum Chordata; class Actinopteri; order Gymnotiformes; family Hypopomidae; genus Brachyhypopomus; species Brachyhypopomus gauderio. Next base: position 162,877 of record NW_027507014.1, read on the forward strand.
CTGTCTGGTAAAAAAAAATTACTTGGTTTCAGGTATTTGACTAAGAGATATCTTGCTGGGAAAATAAGGTGGAAGTGGGATTTGAACCCATGTAGCTCCTGCACTTCGCTTCTAATTGGGAGCATGTGGCTCAACACGTTGAGCTACATGAGAAGATATGAAAATAGGGTAAACTTTAGGTCTTTTGAGGCAAGGATAAAATGTACAATGTCAATGCGCAGTTGCCTCTACAATTTATATTTCAAATCCGAGTTTGTCATCTGTCCACAGAATGTGATTTCGGATACACTAGCTGTCTGGTAAAAAAAAAAATTACTTGGTTTCAGGTATTTGACTAAGAGATATCTTGCTGGGAAAAAAAGGTGGAAGTGGGATTTGAACCCATGTAGCTCCTGCACTTCGCTTCTAATTGGGAGCATGTGGCTCAACACGTTGAGCTACCAGAGAAGATATGAAGACAGGGTAAACTTTAGGTCTTTTGAGGCAAGGATAAAATGTACAATGTCAATGCGCAGTTGCCTCTACAATTTATATTTCAAATCCGAGTTTGTCATCTGTCCACAGAATGTGATTTCGGATACACTAGCTGTCTGGTAAAAAAAATTACTTGGTTTCAGGTATTTGACTAAGAGATATCTTGCTGGGAAAAAAAGGTGGAAGTGGGATTTGAACCCATGTAGCTCCTGCACTTCGCTTCTAATTGGGAGCATGTGGCTCAACACGTTGAGCTACATGAGAAGATATGAAAATAGGGTAAACTTTAGGTCTTTTGAGGCAAGGATAAAATGTACAATGTCAATGCGCAGTTGCCTCTACAATTTATATTTCAAATCCGAGTTTGTCATCTGTCCACAGAATGTGATTTCGGATTCACTAGCTGTCTGGTAAAAAAAAATTACTTGGTTTCAGGTATTTGACTAAGAGATATCTTGCTGGGAAAAAAAGGTGTAAGTGGGATTTGAACCCATGTAGCTCCTGCACTTTGCTTCTAATTGGGAGCATGTGGCTCAACACGTTGAGCTACCAGAGAAGACATGAATGTGAGGTAAACTTTAGGTCTTTTGAGGCAAGGATAAAATGTACAATGTCAATGCGCAGTTGCCTCTACAATTTATATTTCAAATCCGAGTTTGTCATCTGTCCACAGAATGTGATTTCGGATACACTAGCTGTCTGGTAAAAAAAAAATTACTTGGTTTCAGGTATTTGACTAAGAGATATCTTGCTGGGAAAATAAGGTGGAAGTGGGATTTGAACCCATGTAGCTCCTGCACTTCGCTTCTAATTGGGAGCATGTGGCTCAACACGTTGAGCTACATGAGAAGATATGAAAATAGGGTAAACTTTAGGTCTTTTGAGGCAAGGATAAAATGTACAATGTCAATGCGCAGTTGCCTCTACAATTTATATTTCAAATCCGAGTTTGTCATCTGTCCACAGAATGTGATTTCGGATTCACTAGCTGTCTGGTAAAAAAAAATTACTTGGTTTCAGGTATTTGACTAAGAGATATCTTGCTGGGAAAAAAAGGTGTAAGTGGGATTTGAACCCATGTAGCTCCTGCACTTTGCTTCTAATTGGGAGCATGTGGCTCAACACGTTGAGCTACCAGAGAAGACATGAATGTGAGGTAAACTTTAGGTCTTTTGAGGCAAGGATAAAATGTACAATGTCAATGCGCAGTTGCCTCTACAATTTATATTTCAAATCCGAGTTTGTCATCTGTCCACAGAATGTGATTTCGGATACACTAGCTGTCTGGTAAAAAAAAAATTACTTGGTTTCAGGTATTTGACTAAGAGATATCTTGCTGGGAAAATAAGGTGGAAGTGGGATTTGAACCCATGTAGCTCCTGCACTTCGCTTCTAATTGGGAGCATGTGGCTCAACACGTTGAGCTACCAGAGAAGACATGAAGACAGGGTAAACTTTAGGTCTTTTGAGGCAAGGATAAAATGTACAATGTCAATGCGCAGTTGCCTCTACAATTTATATTTCAAATCCGAGTTTGTCATCTGTCCACAGAATGTGATTTCGGATACACTAGCTGTCTGGTAAAAAAAAAATTACTTGGTTTCAGGTATTTGACTAAGAGATATCTTGCTGGGAAAAAAAGGTGGAAGTGGGATTTGAACCCATGTAGCTCCTGCACTTCGCTTCTAATTGGGAGCATGTGGCTCAACACGTTGAGCTACCAGAGAAGATATGAAGACAGGGTAAACTTTAGGTCTTTTGAGGCAAGGATAAAATGTACAATGTCAATGCGCAGTTGCCTCTACAATTTATATTTCAAATCCGAGTTTGTCATCTGTCCACAGAATGTGATTTCGGATACACTAGCTGTCTGGTAAAAAAAAATTACTTGGTTTCAGGTATTTGACTAAGAGATATCTTGCTGGGAAAAAAAGGTGGAAGTGGGATTTGAACCCATGTAGCTCCTGCACTTCGCTTCTAATTGGGAGCATGTGGCTCAACACGTTGAGCTACCAGAGAAGATATGAAGACAGGGTAAACTTTAGGTCTTTTGAGGCAAGGATAAAATGTACAATGTCAATGCGCAGTTGCCTCTACAATTTATATTTCAAATCCGAGTTTGTCATCTGTCCACAGAATGTGATTTCGGATACACTAGCTGTCTGGTAAAAAAAATTACTTGGTTTCAGGTATTTGACTAAGAGATATCTTGCTGGGAAAAAAAGGTGGAAGTGGGATTTGAACCCATGTAGCTCCTGCACTTCACTTCTAATTGGGAGCATGTGGCTCAACACGTTGAGCTACCAGAGAAGACATGAAGACAGGGTAAACTTTAGGTCTTTTGAGGCAAGGATAAAATGTACAATGTCAATGCGCAGTTGCCTCTACAATTTATATTTCAAATCCGAGTTTGTCATCTGTCCACAGAATGTGATTTCGGATACACTAGCTGTCTGTTAAAAAAAAATTACTTGGTTTCAGGTATTTGACTAAGAGATATCTTGCTGGGAAAAAAAGGTGTAAGTGGGATTTGAACCCATGTAGCTCCTGCACTTTGCTTCTAATTGGGAGCATGTGGCTCAACACGTTGAGCTACCAGAGAAGACATGAATGTGAGGTAAACTTTAGGTCTTTTGAGGCAAGGATAAAATGTACAATGTCAATGCGCAGTTGCCTCTACAATTTATATTTCAAATCCGAGTTTGTCATCTGTCCACAGAATGTGATTTCGGATACACTAGCTGTCTGGTAAAAAAAAAATTACTTGGTTTCAGGTATTTGACTAAGAGATATCTTGCTGGGAAAATAAGGTGGAAGTGGGATTTGAACCCATGTAGCTCCTGCACTTCGCTTCTAATTGGGAGCATGTGGCTCAACACGTTGAGCTACCAGAGAAGACATGAAGACAGGGTAAACTTTAGGTCTTTTGAGGCAAGGATAAAATGTACAATGTCAATGCGCAGTTGCCTCTACAATTTATATTTCAAATCCGAGTTTGTCATCTGTCCACAGAATGTGATTTCGGATACACTAGCTGTCTGGTAAAAAAAAAATTACTTGGTTTCAGGTATTTGACTAAGAGATATCTTGCTGGGAAAAAAAGGTGGAAGTGGGATTTGAACCCATGTAGCTCCTGCACTTCGCTTCTAATTGGGAGCATGTGGCTCAACACGTTGAGCTACCAGAGAAGATATGAAGACAGGGTAAACTTTAGGTCTTTTGAGGCAAGGATAAAATGTACAATGTCAATGCGCAGTTGCCTCTACAATTTATATTTCAAATCCGAGTTTGTCATCTGTCCACAGAATGTGATTTCGGATACACTAGCTGTCTGGTAAAAAAAAATTACTTGGTTTCAGGTATTTGACTAAGAGATATCTTGCTGGGAAAAAAAGGTGGAAGTGGGATTTGAACCCATGTAGCTCCTGCACTTCGCTTCTAATTGGGAGCATGTGGCTCAACACGTTGAGCTACCAGAGAAGATATGAAGACAGGGTAAACTTTAGGTCTTTTGAGGCAAGGATAAAATGTACAATGTCAATGCGCAGTTGCCTCTACAATTTATATTTCAAATCCGAGTTTGTCATCTGTCCACAGAATGTGATTTCGGATACACTAGCTGTCTGGTAAAAAAAATTACTTGGTTTCAGGTATTTGACTAAGAGATATCTTGCTGGGAAAAAAAGGTGGAAGTGGGATTTGAACCCATGTAGCTCCTGCACTTCACTTCTAATTGGGAGCATGTGGCTCAACACGTTGAGCTACCAGAGAAGACATGAAGACAGGGTAAACTTTAGGTCTTTTGAGGCAAGGATAAAATGTACAATGTCAATGCGCAGTTGCCTCTACAATTTATATTTCAAATCCGAGTTTGTCATCTGTCCACAGAATGTGATTTCGGATACACTAGCTGTCTGTTAAAAAAAAATTACTTGGTTTCAGGTATTTGACTAAGAGATATCTTGCTGGGAAAATAAGGTGGAAGTGGGATTTGAACCCATGTAGCTCCTGCACTTTGCTTCTAATTGGGAGCATGTGGCTCAACACGTTGAGCTACCAGAGAAGACATGAATGTGAGGTAAACTTTAGGTCTTTTGAGGCAAGGATAAAATGTACAATGTCAATGCGCAGTTGCCTCTACAATTTATATTTCAAATCCGAGTTTGTCATCTGTCCACAGAATGTGATTTCGGATACACTAGCTGTCTGTTAAAAAAAAATTACTTGGTTTCAGGTATTTGACTAAGAGATATCTTGCTGGGAAAATAAGGTGGAAGTGGGATTTGAACCCATGTAGCTCCTGCACTTCGCTTCTAATTGGGAGCATGTGGCTCAACACGTTGAGCTACCTGAGAAGACATGAAGACAGGGTAAACTTTAGGTCTTTTGAGGCAAGGATAAAATGTACAATGTCAATGCGCAGTTGCCTCTACAATTTATATTTCAAATCCGAGTTTGTCATCTGTCCACAGAATGTGATTTCGGATACACTAGCTGTCTGGTAAAAAAAAAAATTACTTGGTTTCAGGTATTTGACTAAGAGATATCTTGCTGGGAAAAAAAGGTGGAAGTGGGATTTGAACCCATGTAGCTCCTGCACTTCGCTTCTAATTGGGAGCATGTGGCTCAACACGTTGAGCTACCAGAGAAGACATGAAGACAGGGTAAACTTTAGGTCTTTTGAGGCAAGGATAAAATGTACAATGTCAATGCGCAGTTGCCTCTACAATTTATATTTCAAATCCGAGTTTGTCATCTGTCCACAGAATGTGATTTCGGATACACTAGCTGTCTGGTAAAAAAAAAAATTACTTGGTTTCAGGTATTTGACTAAGAGATATCTTGCTGGGAAAAAAAGGTGGAAGTGGGATTTGAACCCATGTAGCTCCTGCACTTCGCTTCTAATTGGGAGCATGTGGCTCAACACGTTGAGCTACCAGAGAAGATATGAAGACAGGGTAAACTTTAGGTCTTTTGAGGCAAGGATAAAATGTACAATGTCAATGCGCAGTTGCCTCTACAATTTATATTTCAAATCCGAGTTTGTCATCTGTCCACAGAATGTGATTTCGGATACACTAGCTGTCTGGTAAAAAAAATTACTTGGTTTCAGGTATTTGACTAAGAGATATCTTGCTGGGAAAAAAAGGTGGAAGTGGGATTTGAACCCATGTAGCTCCTGCACTTCGCTTCTAATTGGGAGCATGTGGCTCAACACGTTGAGCTACATGAGAAGATATGAAAATAGGGTAAACTTTAGGTCTTTTGAGGCAAGGATAAAATGTACAATGTCAATGCGCAGTTGCCTCTACAATTTATATTTCAAATCCGAGTTTGTCATCTGTCCACAGAATGTGATTTCGGATTCACTAGCTGTCTGGTAAAAAAAAATTACTTGGTTTCAGGTATTTGACTAAGAGATATCTTGCTGGGAAAAAAAGGTGTAAGTGGGATTTGAACCCATGTAGCTCCTGCACTTTTCTTCTAATTGGGAGCATGTGGCTCAACACGTTGAGCTACCAGAGAAGACATGAATGTGAGGTAAACTTTAGGTCTTTTGAGGCAAGGATAAAATGTACAATGTCAATGCGCAGTTGCCTCTACAATTTATATTTCAAATCCGAGTTTGTCATCTGTCCACAGAATGTGATTTCGGATACACTAGCTGTCTGGTAAAAAAAAAAATTACTTGGTTTCAGGTATTTGACTAAGAGATATCTTGCTGGGAAAAAAAGGTGGAAGTGGGATTTGAACCCATGTAGCTCCTGCACTTCGCTTCTAATTGGGAGCATGTGGCTCAACACGTTGAGCTACCAGAGAAGATATGAAGACAGGGTAAACTTTAGGTCTTTTGAGGCAAGGATAAAATGTACAATGTCAATGCGCAGTTGCCTCTACAATTTATATTTTAAATCCGAGTTTGTCATCTGTCCACAGAATGTGATTTCGGATACACTAGCTGTCTGGTAAAAAAAATTACTTGGTTTCAGGTATTTGACTAAGAGATATCTTGCTGGGAAAAAAAGGTGGAAGTGGGATTTGAACCCATGTAGCTCCTGCACTTCGCTTCTAATTGGGAGCATGTGGCTCAACACGTTGAGCTACATGAGAAGATATGAAAATAGGGTAAACTTTAGGTCTTTTGAGGCAAGGATAAAATGTACAATGTCAATGCGCAGTTGCCTCTACAATTTATATTTCAAATCCGAGTTTGTCATCTGTCCACAGAATGTGATTTCAGATTCACTAGCTGTCTGGTAAAAAAAAATTACTTGGTTTCAGGTATTTGACTAAGAGATATCTTGCTGGGAAAAAAAGGTGTAAGTGGGATTTGAACCCATGTAGCTCCTGCACTTTTCTTCTAATTGGGAGCATGTGGCTCAACACGTTGAGCTACCAGAGAAGACATGAATGTGAGGTAAACTTTAGGTCTTTTGAGGCAAGGATAAAATGTACAATGTCAATGCGCAGTTGCCTCTACAATTTATATTTCAAATCCGAGTTTGTCATCTGTCCACAGAATGTGATTTCGGATACACTAGCTGTCTGTTAAAAAAAAATTACTTGGTTTCAGGTATTTGACTAAGAGATATCTTGCTGGGAAAATAAGGTGGAAGTGGGATTTGAACCCATGTAGCTCCTGCACTTCGCTTCTAATTGGGAGCATGTGGCTCAACACGTTGAGCTACCTGAGAAGACATGAAGACAGGGTAAACTTTAGGTCTTTTGAGGCAAGGATAAAATGTACAATGTCAATGCGCAGTTGCCTCTACAATTTATATTTCAAATCCGAGTTTGTCATCTGTCCACAGAATGTGATTTCGGATACACTAGCTGTCTGGTAAAAAAAAAAATTACTTGGTTTCAGGTATTTGACTAAGAGATATCTTGCTGGGAAAAAAAGGTGGAAGTGGGATTTGAACCCATGTAGCTCCTGCACTTAGCTTCTAATTGGGAGCATGTGGCTCAACACGTTGAGCTACCAGAGAAGATATGAAGACAGGGTAAACTTTAGGTCTTTTGAGGCAAGGATAAAATGTACAATGTCAATGCGCAGTTGCCTCTACAATTTATATTTCAAATCCGAGTTTGTCATCTGTCCACAGAATGTGATTTCGGATACACTAGCTGTCTGGTAAAAAAAATTACTTGGTTTCAGGTATTTGACTAAGAGATATCTTGCTGGGAAAAAAAGGTGGAAGTGGGATTTGAACCCATGTAGCTCCTGCACTTCGCTTCTAATTGGGAGCATGTGGCTCAACACGTTGAGCTACATGAGAAGATATGAAAATAGGGTAAACTTTAGGTCTTTTGAGGCAAGGATAAAATGTACAATGTCAATGCGCAGTTGCCTCTACAATTTATATTTCAAATCCGAGTTTGTCATCTGTCCACAGAATGTGATTTCGGATTCACTAGCTGTCTGGTAAAAAAAAATTACTTGGTTTCAGGTATTTGACTAAGAGATATCTTGCTGGGAAAAAAAGGTGTAAGTGGGATTTGAACCCATGTAGCTCCTGCACTTCGCTTCTAATTGGGAGCATGTGGCTCAACACGTTGAGCTACCAGAGAAGATATGAAGACAGGGTAAACTTTAGGTCTTTTGAGGCAAGGATAAAATGTACAATGTCAATGCGCAGTTGCCTCTACAATTTATATTTCAAATCCGAGTTTGTCATCTGTCCACAGAATGTGATTTCGGATACACTAGCTGTCTGGTAAAAAAAAATTACTTGGTTTCAGGTATTTGACTAAGAGATATCTTGCTGGGAAAAAAAGGTGGAAGTGGGATTTGAACCCATGTAGCTCCTGCACTTCGCTTCTAATTGGGAGCATGTGGCTCAACACGTTGAGCTACCAGAGAAGACATGAAGACAGGGTAAACTTTAGGTCTTTTTAGGCAAGGATAAAATGTACAATGTCAATGCGCAGTTGCCTCTACAATTTATATTTCAAATCCGAGTTTGTCATCTGTCCACAGAATGTGATTTAGGATACACTAGCTGTCTGGTAAAAAAAAAATTACTTGGTTTCAGGTATTTGACTAAGAGATATCTTGCTGGGAAAAAAAGGTGGAAGTGGGATTTGAACCCATGTAGCTCCTGCACTTCGCTTCTAATTGGGAGCATGTGGCTCAACACGTTGAGCTACCAGAGAAGACTTGAAGACAGGGTAAACTTTAGGTCTTTTGAGGCAAGGATAAAATGTACAATGTCAATGCGCAGTTGCCTCTACAATTTATATTTCAAATCCGAGTTTGTCATCTGTCCACAGAATGTGATTTCGGATACACTAGCTGTCTGGTAAAAAAAAAATTACTTGGTTTCAGGTATTTGACAAAGAGATATCTTGCTGGGAAAAAAAGGTGGAAGTGGGATTTGAACCCATGTAGCTCCTGCACTTTGCTTCTAATTGGGAGCATGTGGCTCAACACGTTGAGCTACCAGAGAAGACATGAATGTGAGGTAAACTTTAGGTCTTTTGAGGCAAGGATAAAATGTACAATGTCAATGCGCAGTTGCCTCTACAATTTATATTTCAAATCCGAGTTTGTCATCTGTCCACAGAATGTGATTTCGGATACACTAGCTGTCTGGTAAAAAAAAAATTACTTGGTTTCAGGTATTTGACTAAGAGATATCTTGCTGGGAAAAAAAGGTGGATGTGGGATTTGAACCCATGTAGCTCCTGCACTTCGCTTCTAATTGGGAGCATGTGGCTCAACACGTTGAGCTACCAGAGAAGACATGAAGACAGGGTAAACTTTAGGTCTTTTGAGGCAAGGATAAAATGTACAATGTCAATGCGCAGTTGCCTCTACAATTTATATTTCAAATCCGAGTTTGTCATCTGTCCACAGAATGTGATTTAGGATACACTAGCTGTCTGGTAAAAAAAAAAATTACTTGGTTTCAGGTATTTGATTAAGAGATATCTTGCTGGGAAAAAAAGGTGTAAGTGGGATTTGAACCCATGTAGCTCCTGCACTTTGCTTCTAATTGGGAGCATGTGGCTCAACACGTTGAGCTACCAGAGAAGACATGAATATGAGGTAAACTTTAGGTCTTTTGAGGCAAGGATAAAATGTACAATGTCAATGCGCAGTTGCCTCTACAATTTATATTTCAAATCCGAGTTTGTCATCTGTCCACAGAATGTGATTTCGGATACACTAGCTGTCTGGTAAAAAAAAAATTACTTGGTTTCAGGTATTTGACTAAGAGATATCTTGCTGGGAAAATAAGGTGGAAGTGGGATTTGAACCCATGTAGCTCCTGCACTTCGCTTCTAATTGGGAGCATGTGGCTCAACACGTTGAGCTACCAGAGAAGACATGAAGACAGGGTAAACTTTAGGTCTTTTGAGGCAAGGATAAAATGTACAATGTCAATGCGCAGTTGCCTCTACAATTTATATTTCAAATCCGAGTTTGTCATCTGTCCACAGAATGTGATTTCGGATACACTAGCTGTCTGGTAAAAAAAAAATTACTTGGTTTCAGGTATTTGACTAAGAGATATCTTGCTGGGAAAAAAAGGTGGAAGTGGGATTTGAACCCATGTAGCTCCTGCACTTCGCTTCTAATTGGGAGCATGTGGCTCAACACGTTGAGCTACCAGAGAAGATATGAAGACAGGGTAAACTTTAGGTCTTTTGAGGCAAGGATAAAATGTACAATGTCAATGCGCAGTTGCCTCTACAATTTATATTTCAAATCCGAGTTTGTCATCTGTCCACAGAATGTGATTTCGGATACACTAGCTGTCTGGTAAAAAAAATTACTTGGTTTCAGGTATTTGACTAAGAGATATCTTGCTGGGAAAAAAAGGTGGAAGTGGGATTTGAACCCATGTAGCTCCTGCACTTCACTTCTAATTGGGAGCATGTGGCTCAACACGTTGAGCTACCAGAGAAGACATGAAGACAGGGTAAACTTTAGGTCTTTTGAGGCAAGGATAAAATGTACAATGTCAATGCGCAGTTGCCTCTACAATTTATATTTCAAATCCGAGTTTGTCATCTGTCCACAGAATGTGATTTCGGATACACTAGCTGTCTGTTAAAAAAAAATTACTTGGTTTCAGGTATTTGACTAAGAGATATCTTGCTGGGAAAAAAAGGTAAAAGTGGGATTTGAACCCATGTAGCTCCTGCACTTCACTTCTAATTGGGAGCATGTGGCTCAACACGTTGAGCTACCAGAGAAGACATGAAGACAGGGTAAACTTTAGGTCTTTTTAGGCAAGGATAAAATGTACAATGTCAATGCGCAGTTGCCTCTACAATTTATATTTCAAATCCGAGTTTGTCATCTGTCCACAGAATGTGATTTCGGATACACTAGCTGTCTGGTAAAAAAAAAATTACTTGGTTTCAGGTATTTGACTAAGAGATATCTTGCTGGGAAAATAAGGTGGAAGTGGGATTTGAACCCATGTAGCTCCTGCACTTCGCTTCTAATTGGGAGCATGTGGCTCAACACGTTGAGCTACCAGAGAAGACATGAAGACAGGGTAAACTTTAGGTCTTTTGAGGCAAGGATAAAATGTACAATGTCAATGCGCAGTTGCCTCTACAATTTATATTTCAAATCCGAGTTTGTCATCTGTCCACAGAATGTGATTTCGGATACACTAGCTGTCTGGTAAAAAAAAAATTACTTGGTTTCAGGTATTTGACTAAGAGATATCTTGCTGGGAAAAAAAGGTGGAAGTGGGATTTGAACCCATGTAGCTCCTGCACTTCGCTTCTAATTGGGAGCATGTGGCTCAACACGTTGAGCTACCAGAGAAGATATGAAGACAGGGTAAACTTTAGGTCTTTTGAGGCAAGGATAAAATGTACAATGTCAATGCGCAGTTGCCTCTACAATTTATATTTCAAATCCGAGTTTGTCATCTGTCCACAGAATGTGATTTCGGATACACTAGCTGTCTGGTAAAAAAAATTACTTGGTTTCAGGTATTTGACTAAGAGATATCTTGCTGGGAAAAAAAGGTGGAAGTGGGATTTGAACCCATGTAGCTCCTGCACTTCACTTCTAATTGGGAGCATGTGGCTCAACACGTTGAGCTACCAGAGAAGACATGAAGACAGGGTAAACTTTAGGTCTTTTGAGGCAAGGATAAAATGTACAATGTCAATGCGCAGTTGCCTCTACAATTTATATTTCAAATCCGAGTTTGTCATCTGTCCACAGAATGTGATTTCGGATACACTAGCTGTCTGTTAAAAAAAAATTACTTGGTTTCAGGTATTTGACTAAGAGATATCTTGCTGGGAAAAAAAGGTGGAAGTGGGATTTGAACCCATGTAGCTCCTGCACTTTGCTTCTAATTGGGAGCATGTGGCTCAACACGTTGAGCTACCAGAGAAGACATGAATGTGAGGTAAACTTTAGGTCTTTTGAGGCAAGGATAAAATGTACAATGTCAATGCGCAGTTGCCTCTACAATTTATATTTCAAATCCGAGTTTGTCATCTGTCCACAGAATGTGATTTCGGATACACTAGCTGTCTGGTAAAAAAAAAATTACTTGGTTTCAGGTATTTGACTAAGAGATATCTTGCTGGGAAAATAAGGTGGAAGTGGGATTTGAACCCATGTAGCTCCTGCACTTCGCTTCTAATTGGGAGCATGTGGCTCAACACGTTGAGCTACCAGAGAAGACATGAAGACAGGGTAAACTTTAGGTCTTTTGAGGCAAGGATAAAATGTACAATGTCAATGCGCAGTTGCCTCTACAATTTATATTTCAAATCCGAGTTTGTCATCTGTCCACAGAATGTGATTTCGGATACACTAGCTGTCTGGTAAAAAAAAAATTACTTGGTTTCAGGTATTTGACTAAGAGATATCTTGCTGGGAAAAAAAGGTAAAAGTGGGATTTGAACCCATGTAGCTCCTGCACTTCGCTTCTAATTGGGAGCATGTGGCTCAACACGTTGAGCTACCAGAGAAGACATGAAGACAGGGTAAACTTTAGGTCTTTTGAGGCAAGGATAAAATGTACAATGTCAATGCGCAGTTGCCTCTACAATTTATATTTCAAATCCGAGTTTGTCATCTGTCCACAGAATGTGATTTTGGATACACTAGCTGTCTGGTAAAAAAAAAATTACTTGGTTTCAGGTATTTGACTAAGAGATATCTTGCTGGGAAAAAAAGGTGGAAGTGGGATTTGAACCCATGTAGCTCCTGCACTTCGCTTCTAATTGGGAGCATGTGGCTCAACACGTTGAGCTACCAGAGAAGATATGAAGACAGGGTAAACTTTAGGTCTTTTGAGGCAAGGATAAAATGTACAATGTCAATGCGCAGTTGCCTCTACAATTTATATTTCAAATCCGAGTTTGTCATCTGTCCACAGAATGTGATTTCGGATACACTAGCTGTCTGGTAAAAAAAATTACTTGGTTTCAGGTATTTGACTAAGAGATATCTTGCTGGGAAAAAAAGGTGGAAGTGGGATTTGAACCCATGTAGCTCCTGCACTTCACTTCTAATTGGGAGCATGTGGCTCAACACGTTGAGCTACCAGAGAAGACATGAAGACAGGGTAAACTTTAGGTCTTTTGAGGCAAGGATAAAATGTACAATGTCAATGCGCAGTTGCCTCTACAATTTATATTTCAAATCCGAGTTTGTCATCTGTCCACAGAATGTGATTTCGGATACACTAGCTGTCTGTTAAAAAAAAATTACTTGGTTTCAGGTATTTGACTAAGAGATATCTTGCTGGGAAAAAAAGGTGGAAGTGGGATTTGAACCCATGTAGCTCCTGCACTTTGCTTCTAATTGGGAGCATGTGGCTCAACACGTTGAGCTACCAGAGAAGACATGAATGTGAGGTAAACTTTAGGTCTTTTGAGGCAAGGATAAAATGTACAATGTCAATGCGCAGTTGCCTCTACAATTTATATTTCAAATCCGAGTTTGTCATCTGTCCACAGAATGTGATTTCGGATACACTAGCTGTCTGTTAAAAAAAAAATTACTTGGTTTCAGGTATTTGACTAAGAGATATCTTGCTGGGAAAAAAAGGTGGAAGTGGGATTTGAACCCATGTAGCTCCTGCACTTCGCTTCTAATTGGGAGCATGTGGCTCAACACGTTGAGCTACCAGAGAAGATATGAAGACAGGGTAAACTTTAGGTCTTTTGAGGCAAGGATAAAATGTACAATGTCAATGCGCAGTTGCCTCTACAATTTATATTTCAAATCCGAGTTTGTCATCTGTCCACAGAATGTGATTTCGGATACACTAGCTGTCTGGTAAAAAAAAAAATTACTTGGTTTCAGGTATTTGACTAAGAGATATCTTGCTGGGAAAAAAAGGTGGAAGTGGGATTTGAACCCATGTAGCTCCTGCACTTCGCTTCTAATAGGGAGCATGTGGCTCAACACGTTGAGCTACCAGAGAAGACATGAAGACAGGGTAAACTTTAGGTCTTTTGAGGCAAGGATAAAATGTACAATGTCAATGCGCAGTTGCCTCTACAATTTATATTTCAAATCCGAGTTTGTCATCTGTCCACAGAATGTGATTTCGGATACACTAGCTGTCTGGTAAAAAAAAAAATTACTTGGTTTCAGGTATTTGACTAAGAGATATCTTGCTGGGAAAAAAAGGTGGAAGTGGGATTTGAACCCATGTAGCTCCTGCACTTCGCTTCTAATTGGGAGCATGTGGCTCAACACGTTGAGCTACCAGAGAAGATATGAAGACAGGGTAAACTTTAGGTCTTTTGAGGCAAGGATAAAATGTACAATGTCAATGCGCAGTTGCCTCTACAATTTATATTTCAAATCCGAGTTTGTCATCTGTCCACAGAATGTGATTTCGGATACACTAGCTGTCTGGTAAAAAAAATTACTTGGTTTCAGGTATTTGACTAAGAGATATCTTGCTGGGAAAAAAAGGTGGAAGTGGGATTTGAACCCATGTAGCTCCTGCACTTCGCTTCTAATTGGGAGCATGTGGCTCAACACGTTGAGCTACATGAGAAGATATGAAAATAGGGTAAACTTTAGGTCTTTTGAGGCAAGGATAAAATGTACAATGTCAATGCGCAGTTGCCTCTACAATTTATATTTCAAATCCGAGTTTGTCATCTGTCCACAGAATGTGATTTCGGATTCACTAGCTGTCTGGTAAAAAAAAATTACTTGGTTTCAGGTATTTGACTAAGAGATATCTTGCTGGGAAAAAAAGGTGTAAGTGGGATTTGAACCCATGTAGCTCCTGCACTTTGCTTCTAATTGGGAGCATGTGGCTCAACACGTTGAGCTACCAGAGAAGACATGAATGTGAGGTAAACTTTAGGTCTTTTTAGGCAAGGATAAAATGTACAATGTCAATGCGCAGTTGCCTCTACAATTTATATTTCAAATCCGAGTTTGTCATCTGTCCACAGAATGTGATTTCGGATACACTAGCTGTCTGGTAAAAAAAAAATTACTTGGTTTCAGGTATTTGACTAAGAGATATCTTGCTGGGAAAATAAGGTGGAAGTGGGATTTGAACCCATGTAACTCCTGCACTTCGCTTCTAATTGGGAGCATGTGGCTCAACACGTTGAGCTACATGAGAAGATATGAAAATAGGGTAAACTTTAGGTCTTTTGAGGCAAGGATAAAATGTACAATGTCAATGCGCAGTTGCCTCTACAATTTATATTTCAAATCCGAATTTGTCATCTGTCCACAGAATGTGATTTCGGATTCACTAGCTGTCTGGTAAAAAAAAATTACTTGGTTTCAGGTATTTGACTAAGAGATATCTTGCTGGGAAAAAAAGGTATAAGTGGGATTTGAACCCATGTAGCTCCTGCACTTTGCTTCTAATTGGGAGCATGTGGCTCAACACGTTGAGCTACCAGAGAAGACATGAATGTGAGGTAAACTTTAGGTCTTTTGAGGCAAGGATAAAATGTACAATGTCAATGCGCAGTTGCCTCTACAATTTATATTTCAAATCCGAGTTTGTCATCTGTCCACAGAATGTGATTTCGGATACACTAGCTGTCTGGTAAAAAAAAAATTACTTGGTTTCAGGTATTTGACTAAGAGATATCTTGCTGGGAAAATAAGGTGGAAGTGGGATTTGAACCCATGTAGCTCCTGCACTTCGCTTCTAATTGGGAGCATGTGGCTCAACACGTTGAGCTACCAGAGAAGACATGAAGACAGGGTAAACTTTAGGTCTTTTGAGGCAAGGATAAAATGTACAATGTCAATGCGCAGTTGCCTCTACAATTTATATTTCAAATCCGAGTTTGTCATCTGTCCACAGAATGTGATTTCGGATACACTAGCTGTCTGGTAAAAAAAAAATTACTTGGTTTCAGGTATTTGACTAAGAGATATCTTGCTGGGAAAAAAAGGTGGAAGTGGGATTTGAACCCATGTAGCTCCTGCACTTCGCTTCTAATTGGGAGCATGTGGCTCAACACGTTGAGCTACCAGAGAAGATATGAAGACAGGGTAAACTTTAGGTCTTTTGAGGCAAGGATAAAATGTACAATGTCAATGCGCAGTTGCCTCTACAATTTATATTTCAAATCCGAGTTTGTCATCTGTCCACAGAATGTGATTTCGGATACACTAGCTGTCTGGTAAAAAAAATTACTTGGTTTCAGGTATTTGACTAAGAGATATCTTGCTGGGAAAAAAAGGTGGAAGTGGGATTTGAACCCATGTAGCTCCTGCACTTCACTTCTAATTGGGAGCATGTGGCTCAACACGTTGAGCTACCAGAGAAGACATGAAGACAGGGTAAACTTTAGGTCTTTTGAGGCAAGGATAAAATGTACAATGTCAATGCGCAGTTGCCTCTACAATTTATATTTCAAATCCGAGTTTGTCATCTGTCCACAGAATGTGATTTCGGATACACTAGCTGTCTGTTAAAAAAAATTACTTGGTTTCAGGTATTTGACTAAGAGATATCTTGCTGGGAAAAAAAGGTAAAAGTGGGATTTGAACCCATGTAGCTCCTGCACTTCACTTCTAATTGGGAGCATGTGGCTCAACACGTTGAGCTACCAGAGAAGACATGAAGACAGGGTAAACTTTAGGTCTTTTTAGGCAAGGATAAAATGTACAATGTCAATGCGCAGTTGCCTCTACAATTTATATTTCAAATCCGAGTTTGTCATCTGTCCACAGAATGTGATTTCGGATACACTAGCTGTCTGGTAAAAAAAAAATTACTTGGTTTCAGGTATTTGACTAAGAGATATCTTGCTGGGAAAATAAGGTGGAAGTGGGATTTGAACCCATGTAGCTCCTGCACTTCGCTTCTAATTGGGAGCATGTGGCTCAACACGTTGAGCTACCAGAGAAGACATGAAGACAGGGTAAACTTTAGGTCTTTTGAGGCAAGGATAAAATGTACAATGTCAATGCGCAGTTGCCTCTACAATTTATATTTCAAATCCGAGTTTGTCATCTGTCCACAGAATGTGATTTCGGATACACTAGCTGTCTGGTAAAAAAAAATTACTTGGTTTCAGGTATTTGACTAAGAGATATCTTGCTGGGAAAAAAAGGTGGAAGTGGGATTTGAACCCATGTAGCTCCTGCACTTTGCTTCTAATTGGGAGCATGTGGCTCAACACGTTGAGCTACCAGAGAAGACATGAATGTGAGGTAAACTTTAGGTCTTTTGAGGCAAGGATAAAATGTACAATGTCAATGCGCAGTTGCCTCTACAATTTATATTTCAAATCCGAGTTTGTCATCTGTCCACAGAATGTGATTTCGGATACACTAGCTGTCTGGTAAAAAAAAATTACTTGGTTTCAGGTATTTGACAAAGAGATATCTTGCTGGGAAAAAAAGGTGGAAGTGGGATTTGAACCCATGTAGCTCCTGCACTTCGCTTCTAATTGGGAGCATGTGGCTCAACACGTTGAGCTACCAGAGAAGACATGAAGACAGGGTAAACTTTAGGTCTTTTGAGGCAAGGATAAAATGTACAATGTCAATGCGCAGTTGCCTCTACAATTTATATTTCAAATCCGAGTTTGTCATCTGTCCACAGAATGTGATTTCGGATACACTAGCTGTCTGGTAAAAAAAAAATTACTTGGTTTCAGGTATTTGACTAAGAGATATCTTGCTGGGAAAAAAAGGTGGAAGTGGGATTTGAACCCATGTAGCTCCTGCACTTCGCTTCTAATTGGGAGCATGTGGCTCAACACGTTGAGCTACCAGAGAAGATATGAAGACAGGGTAAACTTTAGGTCTTTTGAGGCAAGGATAAAATGTACAATGTCAATGCGCAGTTGCCTCTACAATTTATATTTCAAATCCGAGTTTGTCATCTGTCCACAGAATGTGATTTCGGATACACTAGCTGTCTGGTAAAAAAAAAATTACTTGGTTTCAGGTATTTGACTAAGAGATATCTTGCTGGGAAAAAAAGGTGGAAGTGGGATTTGAACCCATGTAGCTCCTGCACTTCGCTTCTAATTGGGAGCATGTGGCTCAACACGTTGAGCTACCAGAGAAGACATGAAGACAGGGTAAACTTTAGGTCTTTTGAGGCAAGGATAAAATGTACAATGTCAATGCGCAGTTGCCTCTACAATTTATATTTCAAATCCGAGTTTGTCATCTGTCCACAGAATGTGATTTCGGATACACTAGCTGTCTGGTAAAAAAAAATTACTTGGTTTCAGGTATTTGACAAAGAGATATCTTGCTGGGAAAAAAAGGTGGAAGTGGGATTTGAACCCATGTAGCTCCTGCACTTCGCTTCTAATTGGGAGCATGTGGCTCAACACGTTGAGCTACCAGAGAAGACATGAATGTGAGGTAAACTTTAGGTCTTTTGAGGCAAGGATAAAATGTACAATGTCAATGCGCAGTTGCCTCTACAATTTATATTTCAAATCCGAGTTTGTCATCTGTCCACAGAATGTGATTTCGGATACACTAGCTGTCTGGTAAAAAAAAAATTACTTGGTTTCAGGTATTTGACTAAGAGATATCTTGCTGGGAAAATAAGGTGGAAGTGGGATTTGAACCCATGTAGCTCCTGCACTTCGCTTCTAATTGGGAGCATGTGGCTCAACACGTTGAGCTACCAGAGAAGACATGAAGACAGGGTAAACTTTAGGTCTTTTGAGGCAAGGATAAAATGTACAATGTCAATGCGCAGTTGCCTCTACAATTTATATTTCAAATCCGAGTTTGTCATCTGTCCACAGAATGTGATTTCGGATACACTAGCTGTCTGGTAAAAAAAAAATTACTTGGTTTCAGGTATTTGACTAAGAGATATCTTGCTGGGAAAAAAAGGTGGAAGTGGGATTTGAACCCATGTAGCTCCTGCACTTCGCTTCTAATTGGGAGCATGTGGCTCAACACGTTGAGCTACCAGAGAAGATATGAAGACAGGGTAAACTTTAGGTCTTTTGAGGCAAGGATAAAATGTACAATGTCAATGCGCAGTTGCCTCTACAATTTATATTTCAAATCCGAGTTTGTCATCTGTCCACAGAATGTGATTTCGGATACACTAGCTGTCTGGTAAAAAAAAAATTACTTGGTTTCAGGTATTTGACTAAGAGATATCTTGCTGGGAAAAAAAGGTGGAAGTGGGATTTGAACCCATGTAGCTCCTGCACTTCGCTTCTAATTGGGAGCATGTGGCTCAACACGTTGAGCTACCAGAGAAGATATGAAGACAGGGTAAACTTTAGGTCTTTTGAGGCAAGGATAAAATGTACAATGTCAATGCGCAGTTGCCTCTACAATTTATATTTCAAATCCGAGTTTGTCATCTGTCCACAGAATGTGATTTCGGATACACTAGCTGTCTGGTAAAAAAAATTACTTGGTTTCAGGTATTTGACTAAGAGATATCTTGCTGGGAAAAAAAGGTGGAAGTGGGATTTGAACCCATGTAGCTCCTGCACTTCACTTCTAATTGGGAGCATGTGGCTCAACACGTTGAGCTACCAGAGAAGACATGAAGACAGGGTAAACTTTAGGTCTTTTGAGGCAAGGATAAAATGTACAATGTCAATGCGCAGTTGCCTCTACAATTTATATTTCAAATCCGAGTTTGTCATCTGTCCACAGAATGTGATTTCGGATACACTAGCTGTCTGTTAAAAAAAAATTACTTGATTTCAGGTATTTGACTAAGAGATATCTTGCTGGGAAAATAAGGTGGAAGTGGGATTTGAACCCATGTAGCTCCTGCACTTTGCTTCTAATTGGGAGCATGTGGCTCAACACGTTGAGCTACCAGAGAAGACATGAATGTGAGGTAAACTTTAGGTCTTTTGAGGCAAGGATAAAATGTACAATGTCAATGCGCAGTTGCCTCTACAATTTATATTTCAAATCCGAGTTTGTCATCTGTCCACAGAATGTGATTTCGGATACACTAGCTGTCTGTTAAAAAAAAATTACTTGGTTTCAGGTATTTGACTAAGAGATATCTTGCTGGGAAAATAAGGTGGAAGTGGGATTTGAACCCATGTAGCTCCTGCACTTCGCTTCTAATTGGGAGCATGTGGCTCAACACGTTGAGCTACCTGAGAAGACATGAAGACAGGGTAAACTTTAGGTCTTTTGAGGCAAGGATAAAATGTACAATGTCAATGCGCAGTTGCCTCTACAATTTATATTTCAAATCCGAGTTTGTCATCTGTCCACAGAATGTGATTTCGGATACACTAGCTGTCTGGTAAAAAAAAAAATTACTTGGTTTCAGGTATTTGACTAAGAGATATCTTGCTGGGAAAAAAAGGTGGAAGTGGGATTTGAACCCATGTAGCTCCTGCACTTCGCTTCTAATTGGGAGCATGTGGCTCAACACGTTGAGCTACCAGAGAAGACATGAAGACAGGGTAAACTTTAGGTCTTTTGAGGCAAGGATAAAATGTACAATGTCAATGCGCAGTTGCCTCTACAATTTATATTTCAAATCCGAGTTTGTCATCTGTCCACAGAATGTGATTTCGGATACACTAGCTGTCTGGTAAAAAAAAAAATTACTTGGTTTCAGGTATTTGACTAAGAGATATCTTGCTGGGAAAAAAAGGTGGAAGTGGGATTTGAACCCATGTAGCTCCTGCACTTCGCTTCTAATTGGGAGCATGTGGCTCAACACGTTGAGCTACCAGAGAAGATATGAAGACAGGGTAAACTTTAGGTCTTTTGAGGCAAGGATAAAATGTACAATGTCAATGCGCAGTTGCCTCTACAATTTATATTTCAAATCCGAGTTTGTCATCTGTCCACAGAATGTGATTTCGGATACACTAGCTGTCTGGTAAAAAAAATTACTTGGTTTCAGGTATTTGACTAAGAGATATCTTGCTGGGAAAAAAAGGTGGAAGTGGGATTTGAACCCATGTAGCTCCTGCACTTCGCTTCTAATTGGGAGCATGTGGCTCAACACGTTGAGCTACATGAGAAGATATGAAAATAGGGTAAACTTTAGGTCTTTTGAGGCAAGGATAAAATGTACAATGTCAATGCGCAGTTGCCTCTACAATTTATATTTCAAATCCGAGTTTGTCATCTGTCCACAGAATGTGATTTCGGATTCACTAGCTGTCTGGTAAAAAAAAATTACTTGGTTTCAGGTATTTGACTAAGAGATATCTTGCTGGGAAAAAAAGGTGTAAGTGGGATTTGAACCCATGTAGCTCCTGCACTTTTCTTCTAATTGGGAGCATGTGGCTCAACACGTTGAGCTACCAGAGAAGACATGAATGTGAGGTAAACTTTAGGTCTTTTGAGGCAAGGATAAAATGTACAATGTCAATGCGCAGTTGCCTCTACAATTTATATTTCAAATCCGAGTTTGTCATCTGTCCACAGAATGTGATTTCGGATACACTAGCTGTCTGGTAAAAAAAAAAATTACTTGGTTTCAGGTATTTGACTAAGAGATATCTTGCTGGGAAAAAAAGGTGGAAGTGGGATTTGAACCCATGTAGCTCCTGCACTTCGCTTCTAATTGGGAGCATGTGGCTCAACACGTTGAGCTACCAGAGAAGATATGAAGACAGGGTAAACTTTAGGTCTTTTGAGGCAAGGATAAAATGTACAATGTCAATGCGCAGTTGCCTCTACAATTTATATTTCAAATCCGAGTTTGTCATCTGTCCACAGAATGTGATTTCGGATACACTAGCTGTCTGGTAAAAAAAATTACTTGGTTTCAGGTATTTGACTAAGAGATATCTTGCTGGGAAAAAAAGGTGGAAGTGGGATTTGAACCCATGTAGCTCCTGCACTTCGCTTCTAATTGGGAGCATGTGGCTCAACACGTTGAGCTACATGAGAAGATATGAAAATAGGGTAAACTTTAGGTCTTTTGAGGCAAGGATAAAATGTACAATGTCAATGCGCAGTTGCCTCTACAATTTATATTTCAAATCCGAGTTTGTCATCTGTCCACAGAATGTGATTTCGGATTCACTAGCTGTCTGGTAAAAAAAAATTACTTGGTTTCAGGTATTTGACTAAGAGATATCTTGCTGGGAAAAAAAGGTGTAAGTGGGATTTGAACCCATGTAGCTCCTGCACTTTGCTTCTAATTGGGAGCATGTGGCTCAACACGTTGAGCTACCAGAGAAGACATGAATGTGAGGTAAACTTTAGGTCTTTTGAGGCAAGGATAAAATGTACAATGTCAATGCGCAGTTGCCTCTACAATTTATATTTCAAATCCGAGTTTGTCATCTGTCCACAGAATGTGATTTCGGATACACTAGCTGTCTGGTAAAAAAAAAATTACTTGGTTTCAGGTATTTGACTAAGAGATATCTTGCTGGGAAAATAAGGTGGAAGTGGGATTTGAACCCATGTAGCTCCTGCACTTCGCTTCTAATTGGGAGCATGTGGCTCAACACGTTGAGCTACATGAGAAGATATGAAAATAGGGTAAACTTTAGGTCTTTTGAGGCAAGGATAAAATGTACAATGTCAATGCGCAGTTGCCTCTACAATTTATATTTCAAATCCGAGTTTGTCATCTGTCCACAGAATGTGATTTCGGATACACTAGCTGTCTGGTAAAAAAAAAAATTACTTGGTTTCAGGTATTTGACTAAGAGATATCTTGCTGGGAAAAAAAGGTGGAAGTGGGATTTGAACCCATGTAGCTCCTGCACTTCGCTTCTAATTGGGAGCATGTGGCTCAACACGTTGAGCTACCAGAGAAGATATGAAGACAGGGTAAACTTTAGGTCTTTTGAGGCAAGGATAAAATGTACAATGTCAATGCGCAGTTGCCTCTACAATTTATATTTCAAATCCGAGTTTGTCATCTGTCCACAGAATGTGATTTCGGATACACTAGCTGTCTGGTAAAAAAAATTACTTGGTTTCAGGTATTTGACTAAGAGATATCTTGCTGGGAAAAAAAGGTGGAAGTGGGATTTGAACCCATGTAGCTCCTGCACTTCGCTTCTAATTGGGAGCATGTGGCTCAACACGTTGAGCTACATGAGAAGATATGAAAATAGGGTAAACTTTAGGTCTTTTGAGGCAAGGATAAAATGTACAATGTCAATGCGCAGTTGCCTCTACAATTTATATTTCAAATCCGAGTTTGTCATCTGTCCACAGAATGTGATTTCGGATTCACTAGCTGTCTGGTAAAAAAAAATTACTTGGTTTCAGGTATTTGACTAAGAGATATCTTGCTGGGAAAAAAAGGTGTAAGTGGGATTTGAACCCATGTAGCTCCTGCACTTTGCTTCTAATTGGGAGCATGTGGCTCAACACGTTGAGCTACCAGAGAAGACATGAATGTGAGGTAAACTTTAGGTCTTTTGAGGCAAGGATAAAATGTACAATGTCAATGCGCAGTTGCCTCTACAATTTATATTTCAAATCCGAGTTTGTCATCTGTCCACAGAATGTGATTTCGGATACACTAGCTGTCTGGTAAAAAAAAAATTACTTGGTTTCAGGTATTTGACTAAGAGATATCTTGCTGGGAAAATAAGGTGGAAGTGGGATTTGAACCCATGTAGCTCCTGCACTTCGCTTCTAATTGGGAGCATGTGGCTCAACACGTTGAGCTACATGAGAAGATATGAAAATAGGGTAAACTTTAGGTCTTTTGAGGCAAGGATAAAATGTACAATGTCAATGCGCAGTTGCCTCTACAATTTATATTTCAAATCCGAGTTTGTCATCTGTCCACAGAATGTGATTTCGGATTCACTAGCTGTCTGGTAAAAAAAAATTACTTGGTTTCAGGTATTTGACTAAGAGATATCTTGCTGGGAAAAAAAGGTGTAAGTGGGATTTGAACCCATGTAGCTCCTGCACTTTGCTTCTAATTGGGAGCATGTGGCTCAACACGTTGAGCTACCAGAGAAGACATGAATGTGAGGTAAACTTTAGGTCTTTTGAGGCAAGGATAAAATGTACAATGTCAATGCGCAGTTGCCTCTACAATTTATATTTCAAATCCGAGTTTGTCATCTGTCCACAGAATGTGATTTCGGATACACTAGCTGTCTGGTAAAAAAAAAATTACTTGGTTTCAGGTATTTGACTAAGAGATATCTTGCTGGGAAAATAAGGTGGAAGTGGGATTTGAACCCATGTAGCTCCTGCACTTCGCTTCTAATTGGGAGCATGTGGCTCAACACGTTGAGCTACCAGAGAAGACATGAAGACAGGGTAAACTTTAGGTCTTTTGAGGCAAGGATAAAATGTACAATGTCAATGCGCAGTTGCCTCTACAATTTATATTTCAAATCCGAGTTTGTCATCTGTCCACAGAATGTGATTTCGGATACACTAGCTGTCTGGTAAAAAAAAAATTACTTGGTTTCAGGTATTTGACTAAGAGATATCTTGCTGGGAAAAAAAGGTGGAAGTGGGATTTGAACCCATGTAGCTCCTGCACTTCGCTTCTAATTGGGAGCATGTGGCTCAACACGTTGAGCTACCAGAGAAGATATGAAGACAGGGTAAACTTTAGGTCTTTTGAGGCAAGGATAAAATGTACAATGTCAATGCGCAGTTGCCTCTACAATTTATATTTCAAATCCGAGTTTGTCATCTGTCCACAGAATGTGATTTCGGATACACTAGCTGTCTGGTAAAAAAAAATTACTTGGTTTCAGGTATTTGACTAAGAGATATCTTGCTGGGAAAAAAAGGTGGAAGTGGGATTTGAACCCATGTAGCTCCTGCACTTCGCTTCTAATTGGGAGCATGTGGCTCAACACGTTGAGCTACCAGAGAAGATATGAAGACAGGGTAAACTTTAGGTCTTTTGAGGCAAGGATAAAATGTACAATGTCAATGCGCAGTTGCCTCTACAATTTATATTTCAAATCCGAGTTTGTCATCTGTCCACAGAATGTGATTTCGGATACACTAGCTGTCTGGTAAAAAAAATTACTTGGTTTCAGGTATTTGACTAAGAGATATCTTGCTGGGAAAAAAAGGTGGAAGTGGGATTTGAACCCATGTAGCTCCTGCACTTCACTTCTAATTGGGAGCATGTGGCTCAACACGTTGAGCTACCAGAGAAGACATGAAGACAGGGTAAACTTTAGGTCTTTTGAGGCAAGGATAAAATGTACAATGTCAATGCGCAGTTGCCTCTACAATTTATATTTCAAATCCGAGTTTGTCATCTGTCCACAGAATGTGATTTCGGATACACTAGCTGTCTGTTAAAAAAAAATTACTTGGTTTCAGGTATTTGACTAAGAGATATCTTGCTGGGAAAATAAGGTGGAAGTGGGATTTGAACCCATGTAGCTCCTGCACTTTGCTTCTAATTGGGAGCATGTGGCTCAACACGTTGAGCTACCAGAGAAGACATGAATGTGAGGTAAACTTTAGGTCTTTTGAGGCAAGGATAAAATGTACAATGTCAATGCGCAGTTGCCTCTACAATTTATATTTCAAATCCGAGTTTGTCATCTGTCCACAGAATGTGATTTCGGATACACTAGCTGTCTGTTAAAAAAAAATTACTTGGTTTCAGGTATTTGACTAAGAGATATCTTGCTGGGAAAATAAGGTGGAAGTGGGATTTGAACCCATGTAGCTCCTGCACTTCGCTTCTAATTGGGAGCATGTGGCTCAACACGTTGAGCTACCTGAGAAGACATGAAGACAGGGTAAACTTTAGGTCTTTTGAGGCAAGGATAAAATGTACAATGTCAATGCGCAGTTGCCTCTACAATTTATATTTCAAATCCGAGTTTGTCATCTGTCCACAGAATGTGATTTCGGATACACTAGCTGTCTGGTAAAAAAAAAAATTACTTGGTTTCAGGTATTTGACTAAGAGATATCTTGCTGGGAAAAAAAGGTGGAAGTGGGATTTGAACCCATGTAGCTCCTGCACTTCGCTTCTAATTGGGAGCATGTGGCTCAACACGTTGAGCTACCAGAGAAGATATGAAGACAGGGTAAACTTTAGGTCTTTTGAGGCAAGGATAAAATGTACAATGTCAATGCGCAGTTGCCTCTACAATTTATATTTCAAATCCGAGTTTGTCATCTGTCCACAGAATGTGATTTCGGATACACTAGCTGTCTGGTAAAAAAAATTACTTGGTTTCAGGTATTTGACTAAGAGATATCTTGCTGTGAAAAAAAGGTGGAAGTGGGATTTGAACCCATGTAGCTCCTGCACTTCGCTTCTAATTGGGAGCATGTGGCTCAACACGTTGAGCTACATGAGAAGATATGAAAATAGGGTAAACTTTAGGTCTTTTGAGGCAAGGATAAAATGTACAATGTCAATGCGCAGTTGCCTCTACAATTTATATTTCAAATCCGAGTTTGTCATCTGTCCACAGAATGTGATTTCGGATTCACTAGCTGTCTGGTAAAAAAAAATTACTTGGTTTCAGGTATTTGACTAAGAGATATCTTGCTGGGAAAAAAAGGTGTAAGTGGGATTTGAACCCATGTAGCTCCTGCACTTTTCTTCTAATTGGGAGCATGTGGCTCAACACGTTGAGCTACCAGAGAAGACATGAATGTGAGGTAAACTTTAGGTCTTTTGAGGCAAGGATAAAATGTACAATGTCAATGCGCAGTTGCCTCTACAATTTATATTTCAAATCCGAGTTTGTCATCTGTCCACAGAATGTGATTTCGGATACACTAGCTGTCTGGTAAAAAAAAAAATTACTTGGTTTCAGGTATTTGACTAAGAGATATCTTGCTGGGAAAAAAAGGTGGAAGTGGGATTTGAACCCATGTAGCTCCTGCACTTCGCTTCTAATTGGGAGCATGTGGCTCAACACGTTGAGCTACCAGAGAAGATATGAAGACAGGGTAAACTTTAGGTCTTTTGAGGCAAGGATAAAATGTACAATGTCAATGCGCAGTTGCCTCTACAATTTATATTTTAAATCCGAGTTTGTCATCTGTCCACAGAATGTGATTTCGGATACACTAGCTGTCTGGTAAAAAAAATTACTTGGTTTCAGGTATTTGACTAAGAGATATCTTGCTGGGAAAAAAAGGTGGAAGTGGGATTTGAACCCATGTAGCTCCTGCACTTCGCTTCTAATTGGGAGCATGTGGCTCAACACGTTGAGCTACATGAGAAGATATGAAAATAGGGTAAACTTTAGGTCTTTTGAGGCAAGGATAAAATGTACAATGTCAATGCGCAGTTGCCTCTACAATTTATATTTCAAATCCGAGTTTGTCATCTGTCCACAGAATGTGATTTCAGATTCACTAGCTGTCTGGTAAAAAAAAATTACTTGGTTTCAGGTATTTGACTAAGAGATATCTTGCTGGGAAAAAAAGGTGTAAGTGGGATTTGAACCCATGTAGCTCCTGCACTTTTCTTCTAATTGGGAGCATGTGGCTCAACACGTTGAGCTACCAGAGAAGACATGAATGTGAGGTAAACTTTAGGTCTTTTGAGGCAAGGATAAAATGTACAATGTCAATGCGCAGTTGCCTCTACAATTTATATTTCAAATCCGAGTTTGTCATCTGTCCACAGAATGTGATTTCGGATACACTAGCTGTCTGTTAAAAAAAAATTACTTGGTTTCAGGTATTTGACTAAGAGATATCTTGCTGGGAAAATAAGGTGGAAGTGGGATTTGAACCCATGTAGCTCCTGCACTTCGCTTCTAATTGGGAGCATGTGGCTCAACACGTTGAGCTACCTGAGAAGACATGAAGACAGGGTAAACTTTAGGTCTTTTGAGGCAAGGATAAAATGTACAATGTCAATGCGCAGTTGCCTCTACAATTTATATTTCAAATCCGAGTTTGTCATCTGTCCACAGAATGTGATTTCGGATACACTAGCTGTCTGGTAAAAAAAAAAATTACTTGGTTTCAGGTATTTGACTAAGAGATATCTTGCTGGGAAAAAAAGGTGGAAGTGGGATTTGAACCCATGTAGCTCCTGCACTTCGCTTCTAATTGGGAGCATGTGGCTCAACACGTTGAGCTACCAGAGAAGATATGAAGACAGGGTAAACTTTAGGTCTTTTGAGGCAAGGATAAAATGTACAATGTCAATGCGCAGTTGCCTCTACAATTTATATTTCAAATCCGAGTTTGTCATCTGTCCACAGAATGTGATTTCGGATACACTAGCTGTCTGGTAAAAAAAATTACTTGGTTTCAGGTATTTGACTAAGAGATATCTTGCTGGGAAAAAAAGGTGGAAGTGGGATTTGAACCCATGTAGCTCCTGCACTTCGCTTCTAATTGGGAGCATGTGGCTCAACACATTGAGCTACATGAGAAGATATGAAAATAGGGTAAACTTTAGGTCTTTTGAGGCAAGGATAAAATGTACAATGTCAATGCGCAGTTGCCTCTACAATTTATATTTCAAATCCGAGTTTGTCATCTGTCCACAGAATGTGATTTCGGATTCACTAGCTGTCTGGTAAAAAAAAATTACTTGGTTTCAGGTATTTGACTAAGAGATATCTTGCTGGGAAAAAAAGGTGTAAGTGGGATTTGAACCCATGTAGCTCCTGCACTTTTCTTCTAATTGGGAGCATGTGGCTCAACACGTTGAGCTACCAGAGAAGACATGAATGTGAGGTAAACTTTAGGTCTTTTGAGGCAAGGATAAAATGTACAATGTCAATGCGCAGTTGCCTCTACAATTTATATTTCAAATCCGAGTTTGTCATCTGTCCACAGAATGTGATTTCGGATACACTAGCTGTCTGGTAAAAAAAAAAATTACTTGGTTTCAGGTATTTGACTAAGAGATATCTTGCTGGGAAAAAAAGGTGGAAGTGGGATTTGAACCCATGTAGCTCCTGCACTTCGCTTCTAATTGGGAGCATGTGGCTCAACACGTTGAGCTACCAGAGAAGATATGAAGACAGGGTAAACTTTAGGTCTTTTGAGGCAAGGATAAAATGTACAATGTCAATGCGCAGTTGCCTCTACAATTTATATTTTAAATCCGAGTTTGTCATCTGTCCACAGAATGTGATTTCGGATACACTAGCTGTCTGGTAAAAAAAATTACTTGGTTTCAGGTATTTGACTAAGAGATATCTTGCTGGGAAAAAAAGGTGGAAGTGGGATTTGAACCCATGTAGCTCCTGCACTTCGCTTCTAATTGGGAGCATGTGGCTCAACACGTTGAGCTACATGAGAAGATATGAAAATAGGGTAAACTTTAGGTCTTTTGAGGCAAGGATAAAATGTACAATGTCAATGCGCAGTTGCCTCTACAATTTATATTTCAAATCCGAGTTTGTCATCTGTCCACAGAATGTGATTTCAGATTCACTAGCTGTCTGGTAAAAAAAAATTACTTGGTTTCAGGTATTTGACTAAGAGATATCTTGCTGGGAAAAAAAGGTGTAAGTGGGATTTGAACCCATGTAGCTCCTGCACTTTTCTTCTAATTGGGAGCATGTGGCTCAACACGTTGAGCTACCAGAGAAGACATGAATGTGAGGTAAACTTTAGGTCTTTTGAGGCAAGGATAAAATGTACAATGTCAATGCGCAGTTGCCTCTACAATTTATATTTCAAATCCGAGTTTGTCATCTGTCCACAGAATGTGATTTCGGATACACTAGCTGTCTGGTAAAAAAAAAAATTACTTGGTTTCAGGTATTTGACTAAGAGATATCTTGCTGGGAAAAAAAGGTGGAAGTGGGATTTGAACCCATGTAGCTCCTGCACTTCGCTTCTAATTGGGAGCATGTGGCTCAACACGTTGAGCTACCAGAGAAGATATGAAGACAGGGTAAACTTTAGGTCTTTTGAGGCAAGGATAAAATGTACAATGTCAATGCGCAGTTGCCTCTACAATTTATATTTTAAATCCGAGTTTGTCATCTGTCCACAGAATGTGATTTCGGATACACTAGCTGTCTGGTAAAAAAAATTACTTGGTTTCAGGTATTTGACTAAGAGATATCTTGCTGGGAAAAAAAGGTGGAAGTGGGATTTGAACCCATGTAGCTCCTGCACTTCGCTTCTAATTGGGAGCATGTGGCTCAACACGTTGAGCTACATGAGAAGATATGAAAATAGGGTAAACTTTAGGTCTTTTGAGGCAAGGATAAAATGTACAATGTCAATGCGCAGTTGCCTCTACAATTTATATTTCAAATCCGAGTTTGTCATCTGTCCACAGAATGTGATTTCAGATTCACTAGCTGTCTGGTAAAAAAAAATTACTTGGTTTCAGGTATTTGACTAAGAGATATCTTGCTGGGAAAAAAAGGTGTAAGTGGGATTTGAACCCATGTAGCTCCTGCACTTTTCTTCTAATTGGGAGCATGTGGCTCAACACGTTGAGCTACCAGAGAAGACATGAATGTGAGGTAAACTTTAGGTCTTTTGAGGCAAGGATAAAATGTACAATGTCAATGCGCAGTTGCCTCTACAATTTATATTTCAAATCCGAGTTTGTCATCTGTCCACAGAATGTGATTTCGGATACACTAGCTGTCTGGTAAAAAAAAAAATTACTTGGTTTCAGGTATTTGACTAAGAGATATCTTGCTGGGAAAAAAAGGTGGAAGTGGGATTTGAACCCATGTAGCTCCTGCACTTCGCTTCTAATTGGGAGCATGTGGCTCAACACGTTGAGCTACCAGAGAAGATATGAAGACAGGGTAAACTTTAGGTCTTTTGAGGCAAGGATAAAATGTACAATGTCAATGCGCAGTTGCCTCTACAATTTATATTTTAAATCCGAGTTTGTCATCTGTCCACAGAATGTGATTTCGGATACACTAGCTGTCTGGTAAAAAAAATTACTTGGTTTCAGGTATTTGACTAAGAGATATCTTGCTGGGAAAAAAAGGTGGAAGTGGGATTTGAACCCATGTAGCTCCTGCACTTCGCTTCTAATTGGGAGCATGTGGCTCAACACGTTGAGCTACATGAGAAGATATGAAAATAGGGTAAACTTTAGGTCTTTTGAGGCAAGGATAAAATGTACAATGTCAATGCGCAGTTGCCTCTACAATTTATATTTCAAATCCGAGTTTGTCATCTGTCCACAGAATGTGATTTCAGATTCACTAGCTGTCTGGTAAAAAAAAATTACTTGGTTTCAGGTATTTGACTAAGAGATATCTTGCTGGGAAAAAAAGGTGTAAGTGGGATTTGAACCCATGTAGCTCCTGCACTTTTCTTCTAATTGGGAGCATGTGGCTCAACACGTTGAGCTACCAGAGAAGACATGAATGTGAGGTAAACTTTAGGTCTTTTGAGGCAAGGATAAAATGTACAATGTCAATGCGCAGTTGCCTCTACAATTTATATTTCAAATCCGAGTTTGTCATCTGTCCACAGAATGTGATTTCGGATACACTAGCTGTCTGTTAAAAAAAAATTACTTGGTTTCAGGTATTTGACTAAGAGATATCTTGCTGGGAAAATAAGGTGGAAGTGGGATTTGAACCCATGTAGCTCCTGCACTTCGCTTCTAATTGGGAGCATGTGGCTCAACACGTTGAGCTACCTGAGAAGACATGAAGACAGGGTAAACTTTAGGTCTTTTGAGGCAAGGATAAAATGTACAATGTCAATGCGCAGTTGCCTCTACAATTTATATTTCAAATCCGAGTTTGTCATCTGTCCACAGAATGTGATTTCGGATACACTAGCTGTCTGGTAAAAAAAAAAATTACTTGGTTTCAGGTATTTGACTAAGAGATATCTTGCTGGGAAAAAAAGGTGGAAGTGGGATTTGAACCCATGTAGCTCCTGCACTTCGCTTCTAATTGGGAGCATGTGGCTCAACACGTTGAGCTACCAGAGAAGACATGAAGACAGGGTAAACTTTAGGTCTTTTGAGGCAAGGATAAAATGTACAATGTCAATGCGCAGTTGCCTCTACAATTTATATTTCAAATCCGAGTTTGTCATCTGTCCACAGAATGTGATTTCGGATACACTAGCTGTCTGGTAAAAAAAAAATTACTTGGTTTCAGGTATTTGACTAAGAGATATCTTGCTGGGAAAAAAAGGTGGAAGTGGGATTTGAACCCATGTAGCTCCTGCACTTCGCTTCTAATTGGGAGCATGTGGCTCAACACGTTGAGCTACCAGAGAAGACATGAAGACAGGGTAAACTTTAGGTCTTTTGAGGCAAGGATAAAATGTACAATGTCAATGCGCAGTTGCCTCTACAATTTATATTTCAAATCCGAGTTTGTCATCTGTCCACAGAATGTGATTTCGGATACACTAGCTGTCTGGTAAAAAAAAAATTACTTGGTTTCAGGTATTTGACTAAGAGATATCTTGCTGGGAAAAAAAGGTGGAAGTGGGATTTGAACCCATGTAGCTCCTGCACTTCGCTTCTAATTGGGAGCATGTGGCTCAACACGTTGAGCTACCAGAGAAGATATGAAGACAGGGTAAACTTTAGGTCTTTTGAGGCAAGGATAAAATGTACAATGTCAATGCGCAGTTGCCTCTACAATTTATATTTCAAATCCGAGTTTGTCATCTGTCCACAGAATGTGATTTCGGATACACTAGCTGTCTGTTAAAAAAAAATTACTTGGTTTCAGGTATTTGACTAAGAGATATCTTGCTGGGAAAAAAAGGTAAAAGTGGGATTTGAACCCATGTAGCTCCTGCACTTCACTTCTAATTGGGAGCATGTGGCTCAACACGTTGAGCTACCAGAGAAGACATGAAGACAGGGTAAACTTTAGGTCTTTTGAGGCAAGGATAAAATGTACAATGTCAATGCGCAGTTGCCTCTACAATTTATATTTCAAATCCGAGTTTGTCATCTGTCCACAGAATGTGATTTCGGATACACTAGCTGTCTGGTAAAAAAAAAATTACTTGGTTTCAGGTATTTGACTAAGAGATATCTTGCTGGGAAAAAAAGGTGGAAGTGGGATTTGAACCCATGTAGCTCCTGCACTTTGCTTCTAATTGGGAGCATGTGGCTCAACACGTTGAGCTACCAGAGAAGACATGAATGTGAGGTAAACTTTAGGTCTTTTGAGGCAAGGATAAAATGTACAATGTCAATGCGCAGTTGCCTCTACAATTTATATTTCAAATCCGAGTTTGTCATCTGTCCACAGAATGTGATTTCGGATACACTAGCTGTCTGGTAAAAAAAAATTACTTGGTTTCAGGTATTTGACAAAGAGATATCTTGCTGGGAAAAAAAGGTGGAAGTGGGATTTGAACCCATGTAGCTCCTGCACTTCGCTTCTAATTGGGAGCATGTGGCTCAACACGTTGAGCTACCAGAGAAGACATGAAGACAGGGTAAACTTTAGGTCTTTTGAGGCAAGGATAAAATGTACAATGTCAATGCGCAGTTGCCTCTACAATTTATATTTCAAATCCGAGTTTGTCATCTGTCCACAGAATGTGATTTCGGATACACTAGCTGTCTGGTAAAAAAAAAATTACTTGGTTTCAGGTATTTGACTAAGATATCTTGCTGGGAAAAAAAGGTGGAAGTGGGATTTGAACCCATGTAGCTCCTGCACTTCGCTTCTAATTGGGAGCATGTGGCTCAACACGTTGAGCTACCAGAGAAGATATGAAGACAGGGTAAACTTTAGGTCTTTTGAGGCAAGGATAAAATGTACAATGTCAATGCGCAGTTGCCTCTACAATTTATATTTCAAATCCGAGTTTGTCATCTGTCCACAGAATGTGATTTCGGATACACTAGCTGTCTGGTAAAAAAAAAATTACTTGGTTTCAGGTATTTGACTAAGAGATATCTTGCTGGGAAAAAAAGGTGGAAGTGGGATTTGAACCCATGTAGCTCCTGCACTTCGCTTCTAATTGGGAGCATGTGGCTCAACACGTTGAGCTACCAGAGAAGACATGAAGACAGGGTAAACTTTAGGTCTTTTGAGGCAAGGATAAAATGTACAATGTCAATGCGCAGTTGCCTCTACAATTTATATTTCAAATCCGAGTTTGTCATCGGTCCACAGAATGTGATTTAGGATACACTAGATGTCTGGTAAAAAAAAAAATTACTTGGTTTCAGGTATTTGACTAAGAGATATCTTGCTGGGAAAAAAAGGTGTAAGTGGGATTTGAACCCATGTAGCTCCTGCACTTCGCTTCTAATTGGGAGCATGTGGCTCAACACGTTGAGCTACCAGAGAAGATATGAAGACAGGGTAAACTTTAGGTCTTTTGAGGCAAGGATAAAATGTACAATGTCAATGCGCAGTTGCCTCTACAATTTATATTTCAAATCCGAGTTTGTCATCTGTCCACAGAATGTGATTTCGGATACACTAGCTGTCTGGTAAAAAAAAATTACTTGGTTTCAGGTATTTGACTAAGAGATATCTTGCTGGGAAAAAAAGGTGGAAGTGGGATTTGAACCCATGTAGCTCCTGCACTTCGCTTCTAATTGGGAGCATGTGGCTCAACACGTTGAGCTACCAGAGAAGACATGAAGACAGGGTAAACTTTAGGTCTTTTTAGGCAAGGATAAAATGTACAATGTCAATGCGCAGTTGCCTCTACAATTTATATTTCAAATCCGAGTTTGTCATCTGTCCACAGAATGTGATTTAGGATACACTAGCTGTCTGGTAAAAAAAAAATTACTTGGTTTCAGGTATTTGACTAAGAGATATCTTGCTGGGAAAAAAAGGTGGAAGTGGGATTTGAACCCATGTAGCTCCTGCACTTCGCTTCTAATTGGGAGCATGTGGCTCAACACGTTGAGCTACCAGAGAAGACTTGAAGACAGGGTAAACTTTAGGTCTTTTGAGGCAAGGATAAAATGTACAATGTCAATGCGCAGTTGCCTC
Organism: Brachyhypopomus gauderio; assembly: GCF_052324685.1. Classification (NCBI taxonomy): domain Eukaryota; kingdom Metazoa; phylum Chordata; class Actinopteri; order Gymnotiformes; family Hypopomidae; genus Brachyhypopomus; species Brachyhypopomus gauderio. Next base: position 197,611 of record NW_027507014.1, read on the forward strand.
TACAATTTATATTTCAAATCCGAGTTTGTCATCTGTCCACAGAATGTGATTTCGGATACACTAGCTGTCTGGTAAAAAAAAAATTACTTGGTTTCAGGTATTTGACAAAGAGATATCTTGCTGGGAAAAAAAGGTGGAAGTGGGATTTGAACCCATGTAGCTCCTGCACTTTGCTTCTAATTGGGAGCATGTGGCTCAACACGTTGAGCTACCAGAGAAGACATGAATGTGAGGTAAACTTTAGGTCTTTTGAGGCAAGGATAAAATGTACAATGTCAATGCGCAGTTGCCTCTACAATTTATATTTCAAATCCGAGTTTGTCATCTGTCCACAGAATGTGATTTCGGATACACTAGCTGTCTGGTAAAAAAAAAATTACTTGGTTTCAGGTATTTGACTAAGAGATATCTTGCTGGGAAAAAAAGGTGGATGTGGGATTTGAACCCATGTAGCTCCTGCACTTCGCTTCTAATTGGGAGCATGTGGCTCAACACGTTGAGCTACCAGAGAAGACATGAAGACAGGGTAAACTTTAGGTCTTTTGAGGCAAGGATAAAATGTACAATGTCAATGCGCAGTTGCCTCTACAATTTATATTTCAAATCCGAGTTTGTCATCTGTCCACAGAATGTGATTTAGGATACACTAGCTGTCTGGTAAAAAAAAAAATTACTTGGTTTCAGGTATTTGATTAAGAGATATCTTGCTGGGAAAAAAAGGTGTAAGTGGGATTTGAACCCATGTAGCTCCTGCACTTTGCTTCTAATTGGGAGCATGTGGCTCAACACGTTGAGCTACCAGAGAAGACATGAATATGAGGTAAACTTTAGGTCTTTTGAGGCAAGGATAAAATGTACAATGTCAATGCGCAGTTGCCTCTACAATTTATATTTCAAATCCGAGTTTGTCATCTGTCCACAGAATGTGATTTCGGATACACTAGCTGTCTGGTAAAAAAAAATTACTTGGTTTCAGGTATTTGACTAAGAGATATCTTGCTGGGAAAATAAGGTGGAAGTGGGATTTGAACCCATGTAGCTCCTGCACTTCGCTTCTAATTGGGAGCATGTGGCTCAACACGTTGAGCTACCAGAGAAGACATGAAGACAGGGTAAACTTTAGGTCTTTTGAGGCAAGGATAAAATGTACAATGTCAATGCGCAGTTGCCTCTACAATTTATATTTCAAATCCGAGTTTGTCATCTGTCCACAGAATGTGATTTCGGATACACTAGCTGTCTGGTAAAAAAAAAATTACTTGGTTTCAGGTATTTGACTAAGAGATATCTTGCTGGGAAAAAAAGGTGGAAGTGGGATTTGAACCCATGTAGCTCCTGCACTTCGCTTCTAATTGGGAGCATGTGGCTCAACACGTTGAGCTACCAGAGAAGATATGAAGACAGGGTAAACTTTAGGTCTTTTGAGGCAAGGATAAAATGTACAATGTCAATGCGCAGTTGCCTCTACAATTTATATTTCAAATCCGAGTTTGTCATCTGTCCACAGAATGTGATTTCGGATACACTAGCTGTCTGGTAAAAAAAATTACTTGGTTTCAGGTATTTGACTAAGAGATATCTTGCTGGGAAAAAAAGGTGGAAGTGGGATTTGAACCCATGTAGCTCCTGCACTTCACTTCTAATTGGGAGCATGTGGCTCAACACGTTGAGCTACCAGAGAAGACATGAAGACAGGGTAAACTTTAGGTCTTTTGAGGCAAGGATAAAATGTACAATGTCAATGCGCAGTTGCCTCTACAATTTATATTTCAAATCCGAGTTTGTCATCTGTCCACAGAATGTGATTTCGGATACACTAGCTGTCTGTTAAAAAAAAATTACTTGGTTTCAGGTATTTGACTAAGAGATATCTTGCTGGGAAAAAAAGGTAAAAGTGGGATTTGAACCCATGTAGCTCCTGCACTTCACTTCTAATTGGGAGCATGTGGCTCAACACGTTGAGCTACCAGAGAAGACATGAAGACAGGGTAAACTTTAGGTCTTTTTAGGCAAGGATAAAATGTACAATGTCAATGCGCAGTTGCCTCTACAATTTATATTTCAAATCCGAGTTTGTCATCTGTCCACAGAATGTGATTTCGGATACACTAGCTGTCTGGTAAAAAAAAAATTACTTGGTTTCAGGTATTTGACTAAGAGATATCTTGCTGGGAAAATAAGGTGGAAGTGGGATTTGAACCCATGTAGCTCCTGCACTTCGCTTCTAATTGGGAGCATGTGGCTCAACACGTTGAGCTACCAGAGAAGACATGAAGACAGGGTAAACTTTAGGTCTTTTGAGGCAAGGATAAAATGTACAATGTCAATGCGCAGTTGCCTCTACAATTTATATTTCAAATCCGAGTTTGTCATCTGTCCACAGAATGTGATTTCGGATACACTAGCTGTCTGGTAAAAAAAAAATTACTTGGTTTCAGGTATTTGACTAAGAGATATCTTGCTGGGAAAAAAAGGTGGAAGTGGGATTTGAACCCATGTAGCTCCTGCACTTCGCTTCTAATTGGGAGCATGTGGCTCAACACGTTGAGCTACCAGAGAAGATATGAAGACAGAGTAAACTTTAGGTCTTTTGAGGCAAGGATAAAATGTACAATGTCAATGCGCAGTTGCCTCTACAATTTATATTTCAAATCCGAGTTTGTCATCTGTCCACAGAATGTGATTTCGGATACACTAGCTGTCTGGTAAAAAAAATTACTTGGTTTCAGGTATTTGACTAAGAGATATCTTGCTGGGAAAAAAAGGTGGAAGTGGGATTTGAACCCATGTAGCTCCTGCACTTCACTTCTAATTGGGAGCATGTGGCTCAACACGTTGAGCTACCAGAGAAGACATGAAGACAGGGTAAACTTTAGGTCTTTTGAGGCAAGGATAAAATGTACAATGTCAATGCGCAGTTGCCTCTACAATTTATATTTCAAATCCGAGTTTGTCATCTGTCCACAGAATGTGATTTCGGATACACTAGCTGTCTGTTAAAAAAAAATTACTTGGTTTCAGGTATTTGACTAAGAGATATCTTGCTGGGAAAAAAAGGTGGAAGTGGGATTTGAACCCATGTAGCTCCTGCACTTTGCTTCTAATTGGGAGCATGTGGCTCAACACGTTGAGCTACCAGAGAAGACATGAATGTGAGGTAAACTTTAGGTCTTTTGAGGCAAGGATAAAATGTACAATGTCAATGCGCAGTTGCCTCTACAATTTATATTTCAAATCCGAGTTTGTCATCTGTCCACAGAATGTGATTTCGGATACACTAGCTGTCTGGTAAAAAAAAAATTACTTGGTTTCAGGTATTTGACTAAGAGATATCTTGCTGGGAAAATAAGGTGGAAGTGGGATTTGAACCCATGTAGCTCCTGCACTTCGCTTCTAATTGGGAGCATGTGGCTCAACACGTTGAGCTACCAGAGAAGACATGAAGACAGGGTAAACTTTAGGTCTTTTGAGGCAAGGATAAAATGTACAATGTCAATGCGCAGTTGCCTCTACAATTTATATTTCAAATCCGAGTTTGTCATCTGTCCACAGAATGTGATTTCGGATACACTAGCTGTCTGGTAAAAAAAAAATTACTTGGTTTCAGGTATTTGACTAAGAGATATCTTGCTGGGAAAAAAAGGTAAAAGTGGGATTTGAACCCATGTAGCTCCTGCACTTCGCTTCTAATTGGGAGCATGTGGCTCAACACGTTGAGCTACCAGAGAAGACATGAAGACAGGGTAAACTTTAGGTCTTTTGAGGCAAGGATAAAATGTACAATGTCAATGCGCAGTTGCCTCTACAATTTATATTTCAAATCCGAGTTTGTCATCTGTCCACAGAATGTGATTTTGGATACACTAGCTGTCTGGTAAAAAAAAAATTACTTGGTTTCAGGTATTTGACTAAGAGATATCTTGCTGGGAAAAAAAGGTGGAAGTGGGATTTGAACCCATGTAGCTCCTGCACTTCGCTTCTAATTGGGAGCATGTGGCTCAACACGTTGAGCTACCAGAGAAGATATGAAGACAGGGTAAACTTTAGGTCTTTTGAGGCAAGGATAAAATGTACAATGTCAATGCGCAGTTGCCTCTACAATTTATATTTCAAATCCGAGTTTGTCATCTGTCCACAGAATGTGATTTCGGATACACTAGCTGTCTGGTAAAAAAAATTACTTGGTTTCAGGTATTTGACTAAGAGATATCTTGCTGGGAAAAAAAGGTGGAAGTGGGATTTGAACCCATGTAGCTCCTGCACTTCACTTCTAATTGGGAGCATGTGGCTCAACACGTTGAGCTACCAGAGAAGACATGAAGACAGGGTAAACTTTAGGTCTTTTGAGGCAAGGATAAAATGTACAATGTCAATGCGCAGTTGCCTCTACAATTTATATTTCAAATCCGAGTTTGTCATCTGTCCACAGAATGTGATTTCGGATACACTAGCTGTCTGTTAAAAAAAAATTACTTGGTTTCAGGTATTTGACTAAGAGATATCTTGCTGGGAAAAAAAGGTGGAAGTGGGATTTGAACCCATGTAGCTCCTGCACTTTGCTTCTAATTGGGAGCATGTGGCTCAACACGTTGAGCTACCAGAGAAGACATGAATGTGAGGTAAACTTTAGGTCTTTTGAGGCAAGGATAAAATGTACAATGTCAATGCGCAGTTGCCTCTACAATTTATATTTCAAATCCGAGTTTGTCATCTGTCCACAGAATGTGATTTCGGATACACTAGCTGTCTGTTAAAAAAAAAATTACTTGGTTTCAGGTATTTGACTAAGAGATATCTTGCTGGGAAAAAAAGGTGGAAGTGGGATTTGAACCCATGTAGCTCCTGCACTTCGCTTCTAATTGGGAGCATGTGGCTCAACACGTTGAGCTACCAGAGAAGATATGAAGACAGGGTAAACTTTAGGTCTTTTGAGGCAAGGATAAAATGTACAATGTCAATGCGCAGTTGCCTCTACAATTTATATTTCAAATCCGAGTTTGTCATCTGTCCACAGAATGTGATTTCGGATACACTAGCTGTCTGGTAAAAAAAAAAATTACTTGGTTTCAGGTATTTGACTAAGAGATATCTTGCTGGGAAAAAAAGGTGGAAGTGGGATTTGAACCCATGTAGCTCCTGCACTTCGCTTCTAATAGGGAGCATGTGGCTCAACACGTTGAGCTACCAGAGAAGACATGAAGACAGGGTAAACTTTAGGTCTTTTGAGGCAAGGATAAAATGTACAATGTCAATGCGCAGTTGCCTCTACAATTTATATTTCAAATCCGAGTTTGTCATCTGTCCACAGAATGTGATTTCGGATACACTAGCTGTCTGGTAAAAAAAAAAATTACTTGGTTTCAGGTATTTGACTAAGAGATATCTTGCTGGGAAAAAAAGGTGGAAGTGGGATTTGAACCCATGTAGCTCCTGCACTTCGCTTCTAATTGGGAGCATGTGGCTCAACACGTTGAGCTACCAGAGAAGATATGAAGACAGGGTAAACTTTAGGTCTTTTGAGGCAAGGATAAAATGTACAATGTCAATGCGCAGTTGCCTCTACAATTTATATTTCAAATCCGAGTTTGTCATCTGTCCACAGAATGTGATTTCGGATACACTAGCTGTCTGGTAAAAAAAATTACTTGGTTTCAGGTATTTGACTAAGAGATATCTTGCTGGGAAAAAAAGGTGGAAGTGGGATTTGAACCCATGTAGCTCCTGCACTTCGCTTCTAATTGGGAGCATGTGGCTCAACACGTTGAGCTACATGAGAAGATATGAAAATAGGGTAAACTTTAGGTCTTTTGAGGCAAGGATAAAATGTACAATGTCAATGCGCAGTTGCCTCTACAATTTATATTTCAAATCCGAGTTTGTCATCTGTCCACAGAATGTGATTTCGGATTCACTAGCTGTCTGGTAAAAAAAAATTACTTGGTTTCAGGTATTTGACTAAGAGATATCTTGCTGGGAAAAAAAGGTGTAAGTGGGATTTGAACCCATGTAGCTCCTGCACTTTGCTTCTAATTGGGAGCATGTGGCTCAACACGTTGAGCTACCAGAGAAGACATGAATGTGAGGTAAACTTTAGGTCTTTTTAGGCAAGGATAAAATGTACAATGTCAATGCGCAGTTGCCTCTACAATTTATATTTCAAATCCGAGTTTGTCATCTGTCCACAGAATGTGATTTCGGATACACTAGCTGTCTGGTAAAAAAAAAATTACTTGGTTTCAGGTATTTGACTAAGAGATATCTTGCTGGGAAAATAAGGTGGAAGTGGGATTTGAACCCATGTAACTCCTGCACTTCGCTTCTAATTGGGAGCATGTGGCTCAACACGTTGAGCTACATGAGAAGATATGAAAATAGGGTAAACTTTAGGTCTTTTGAGGCAAGGATAAAATGTACAATGTCAATGCGCAGTTGCCTCTACAATTTATATTTCAAATCCGAATTTGTCATCTGTCCACAGAATGTGATTTCGGATTCACTAGCTGTCTGGTAAAAAAAAATTACTTGGTTTCAGGTATTTGACTAAGAGATATCTTGCTGGGAAAAAAAGGTATAAGTGGGATTTGAACCCATGTAGCTCCTGCACTTTGCTTCTAATTGGGAGCATGTGGCTCAACACGTTGAGCTACCAGAGAAGACATGAATGTGAGGTAAACTTTAGGTCTTTTGAGGCAAGGATAAAATGTACAATGTCAATGCGCAGTTGCCTCTACAATTTATATTTCAAATCCGAGTTTGTCATCTGTCCACAGAATGTGATTTCGGATACACTAGCTGTCTGGTAAAAAAAAAATTACTTGGTTTCAGGTATTTGACTAAGAGATATCTTGCTGGGAAAATAAGGTGGAAGTGGGATTTGAACCCATGTAGCTCCTGCACTTCGCTTCTAATTGGGAGCATGTGGCTCAACACGTTGAGCTACCAGAGAAGACATGAAGACAGGGTAAACTTTAGGTCTTTTGAGGCAAGGATAAAATGTACAATGTCAATGCGCAGTTGCCTCTACAATTTATATTTCAAATCCGAGTTTGTCATCTGTCCACAGAATGTGATTTCGGATACACTAGCTGTCTGGTAAAAAAAAAATTACTTGGTTTCAGGTATTTGACTAAGAGATATCTTGCTGGGAAAAAAAGGTGGAAGTGGGATTTGAACCCATGTAGCTCCTGCACTTCGCTTCTAATTGGGAGCATGTGGCTCAACACGTTGAGCTACCAGAGAAGATATGAAGACAGGGTAAACTTTAGGTCTTTTGAGGCAAGGATAAAATGTACAATGTCAATGCGCAGTTGCCTCTACAATTTATATTTCAAATCCGAGTTTGTCATCTGTCCACAGAATGTGATTTCGGATACACTAGCTGTCTGGTAAAAAAAATTACTTGGTTTCAGGTATTTGACTAAGAGATATCTTGCTGGGAAAAAAAGGTGGAAGTGGGATTTGAACCCATGTAGCTCCTGCACTTCACTTCTAATTGGGAGCATGTGGCTCAACACGTTGAGCTACCAGAGAAGACATGAAGACAGGGTAAACTTTAGGTCTTTTGAGGCAAGGATAAAATGTACAATGTCAATGCGCAGTTGCCTCTACAATTTATATTTCAAATCCGAGTTTGTCATCTGTCCACAGAATGTGATTTCGGATACACTAGCTGTCTGTTAAAAAAAAATTACTTGGTTTCAGGTATTTGACTAAGAGATATCTTGCTGGGAAAAAAAGGTAAAAGTGGGATTTGAACCCATGTAGCTCCTGCACTTCACTTCTAATTGGGAGCATGTGGCTCAACACGTTGAGCTACCAGAGAAGACATGAAGACAGGGTAAACTTTAGGTCTTTTTAGGCAAGGATAAAATGTACAATGTCAATGCGCAGTTGCCTCTACAATTTATATTTCAAATCCGAGTTTGTCATCTGTCCACAGAATGTGATTTCGGATACACTAGCTGTCTGGTAAAAAAAAAATTACTTGGTTTCAGGTATTTGACTAAGAGATATCTTGCTGGGAAAATAAGGTGGAAGTGGGATTTGAACCCATGTAGCTCCTGCACTTCGCTTCTAATTGGGAGCATGTGGCTCAACACGTTGAGCTACCAGAGAAGACATGAAGACAGGGTAAACTTTAGGTCTTTTGAGGCAAGGATAAAATGTACAATGTCAATGCGCAGTTGCCTCTACAATTTATATTTCAAATCCGAGTTTGTCATCTGTCCACAGAATGTGATTTCGGATACACTAGCTGTCTGGTAAAAAAAAATTACTTGGTTTCAGGTATTTGACTAAGAGATATCTTGCTGGGAAAAAAAGGTGGAAGTGGGATTTGAACCCATGTAGCTCCTGCACTTTGCTTCTAATTGGGAGCATGTGGCTCAACACGTTGAGCTACCAGAGAAGACATGAATGTGAGGTAAACTTTAGGTCTTTTGAGGCAAGGATAAAATGTACAATGTCAATGCGCAGTTGCCTCTACAATTTATATTTCAAATCCGAGTTTGTCATCTGTCCACAGAATGTGATTTCGGATACACTAGCTGTCTGGTAAAAAAAAATTACTTGGTTTCAGGTATTTGACAAAGAGATATCTTGCTGGGAAAAAAAGGTGGAAGTGGGATTTGAACCCATGTAGCTCCTGCACTTCGCTTCTAATTGGGAGCATGTGGCTCAACACGTTGAGCTACCAGAGAAGACATGAAGACAGGGTAAACTTTAGGTCTTTTGAGGCAAGGATAAAATGTACAATGTCAATGCGCAGTTGCCTCTACAATTTATATTTCAAATCCGAGTTTGTCATCTGTCCACAGAATGTGATTTCGGATACACTAGCTGTCTGGTAAAAAAAAAAATTACTTGGTTTCAGGTATTTGACTAAGAGATATCTTGCTGGGAAAAAAAGGTGGAAGTGGGATTTGAACCCATGTAGCTCCTGCACTTTGCTTCTAATTGGGAGCATGTGGCTCAACACGTTGAGCTACCAGAGAAGACATGAATGTGAGGTAAACTTTAGGTCTTTTGAGGCAAGGATAAAATGTACAATGTCAATGCGCAGTTGCCTCTACAATTTATATTTCAAATCCGAGTTTGTCATCTGTCCACAGAATGTGATTTCGGATACACTAGCTGTCTGGTAAAAAAAAATTACTTGGTTTCAGGTATTTGACAAAGAGATATCTTGCTGGGAAAAAAAGGTGGAAGTGGGATTTGAACCCATGTAGCTCCTGCACTTCGCTTCTAATTGGGAGCATGTGGCTCAACACGTTGAGCTACCAGAGAAGACATGAAGACAGGGTAAACTTTAGGTCTTTTGAGGCAAGGATAAAATGTACAATGTCAATGCGCAGTTGCCTCTACAATTTATATTTCAAATCCGAGTTTGTCATCTGTCCACAGAATGTGATTTCGGATACACTAGCTGTCTGGTAAAAAAAAAATTACTTGGTTTCAGGTATTTGACTAAGAGATATCTTGCTGGGAAAAAAAGGTGGAAGTGGGATTTGAACCCATGTAGCTCCTGCACTTCGCTTCTAATTGGGAGCATGTGGCTCAACACGTTGAGCTACCAGAGAAGATATGAAGACAGGGTAAACTTTAGGTCTTTTGAGGCAAGGATAAAATGTACAATGTCAATGCGCAGTTGCCTCTACAATTTATATTTCAAATCCGAGTTTGTCATCTGTCCACAGAATGTGATTTCGGATACACTAGCTGTCTGGTAAAAAAAAAATTACTTGGTTTCAGGTATTTGACTAAGAGATATCTTGCTGGGAAAAAAAGGTGGAAGTGGGATTTGAACCCATGTAGCTCCTGCACTTCGCTTCTAATTGGGAGCATGTGGCTCAACACGTTGAGCTACCAGAGAAGATATGAAGACAGGGTAAACTTTAGGTCTTTTGAGGCAAGGATAAAATGTACAATGTCAATGCGCAGTTGCCTCTACAATTTATATTTCAAATCCGAGTTTGTCATCTGTCCACAGAATGTGATTTCGGATACACTAGCTGTCTGGTAAAAAAAATTACTTGGTTTCAGGTATTTGACTAAGAGATATCTTGCTGGGAAAAAAAGGTGGAAGTGGGATTTGAACCCATGTAGCTCCTGCACTTCACTTCTAATTGGGAGCATGTGGCTCAACACGTTGAGCTACCAGAGAAGACATGAAGACAGGGTAAACTTTAGGTCTTTTGAGGCAAGGATAAAATGTACAATGTCAATGCGCAGTTGCCTCTACAATTTATATTTCAAATCCGAGTTTGTCATCTGTCCACAGAATGTGATTTCGGATACACTAGCTGTCTGTTAAAAAAAAATTACTTGGTTTCAGGTATTTGACTAAGAGATATCTTGCTGGGAAAAAAAGGTGGAAGTGGGATTTGAACCCATGTAGCTCCTGCACTTTGCTTCTAATTGGGAGCATGTGGCTCAACACGTTGAGCTACCAGAGAAGACATGAATGTGAGGTAAACTTTAGGTCTTTTGAGGCAAGGATAAAATGTACAATGTCAATGCGCAGTTGCCTCTACAATTTATATTTCAAATCCGAGTTTGTCATCTGTCCACAGAATGTGATTTCGGATACACTAGCTGTCTGGTAAAAAAAAAATTACTTGGTTTCAGGTATTTGACTAAGAGATATCTTGCTGGGAAAATAAGGTGGAAGTGGGATTTGAACCCATGTAGCTCCTGCACTTCGCTTCTAATTGGGAGCATGTGGCTCAACACGTTGAGCTACCAGAGAAGACATGAAGACAGGGTAAACTTTAGGTCTTTTGAGGCAAGGATAAAATGTACAATGTCAATGCGCAGTTGCCTCTACAATTTATATTTCAAATCCGAGTTTGTCATCTGTCCACAGAATGTGATTTCGGATACACTAGCTGTCTGGTAAAAAAAAAATTACTTGGTTTCAGGTATTTGACTAAGAGATATCTTGCTGGGAAAAAAAGGTAAAAGTGGGATTTGAACCCATGTAGCTCCTGCACTTCGCTTCTAATTGGGAGCATGTGGCTCAACACGTTGAGCTACCAGAGAAGACATGAAGACAGGGTAAACTTTAGGTCTTTTGAGGCAAGGATAAAATGTACAATGTCAATGCGCAGTTGCCTCTACAATTTATATTTCAAATCCGAGTTTGTCATCTGTCCACAGAATGTGATTTTGGATACACTAGCTGTCTGGTAAAAAAAAAATTACTTGGTTTCAGGTATTTGACTAAGAGATATCTTGCTGGGAAAAAAAGGTGGAAGTGGGATTTGAACCCATGTAGCTCCTGCACTTCGCTTCTAATTGGGAGCATGTGGCTCAACACGTTGAGCTACCAGAGAAGATATGAAGACAGGGTAAACTTTAGGTCTTTTGAGGCAAGGATAAAATGTACAATGTCAATGCGCAGTTGCCTCTACAATTTATATTTCAAATCCGAGTTTGTCATCTGTCCACAGAATGTGATTTCGGATACACTAGCTGTCTGGTAAAAAAAATTACTTGGTTTCAGGTATTTGACTAAGAGATATCTTGCTGGGAAAAAAAGGTGGAAGTGGGATTTGAACCCATGTAGCTCCTGCACTTCACTTCTAATTGGGAGCATGTGGCTCAACACGTTGAGCTACCAGAGAAGACATGAAGACAGGGTAAACTTTAGGTCTTTTGAGGCAAGGATAAAATGTACAATGTCAATGCGCAGTTGCCTCTACAATTTATATTTCAAATCCGAGTTTGTCATCTGTCCACAGAATGTGATTTCGGATACACTAGCTGTCTGTTAAAAAAAAATTACTTGGTTTCAGGTATTTGACTAAGAGATATCTTGCTGGGAAAAAAAGGTGGAAGTGGGATTTGAACCCATGTAGCTCCTGCACTTTGCTTCTAATTGGGAGCATGTGGCTCAACACGTTGAGCTACCAGAGAAGACATGAATGTGAGGTAAACTTTAGGTCTTTTGAGGCAAGGATAAAATGTACAATGTCAATGCGCAGTTGCCTCTACAATTTATATTTCAAATCCGAGTTTGTCATCTGTCCACAGAATGTGATTTCGGATACACTAGCTGTCTGTTAAAAAAAAAATTACTTGGTTTCAGGTATTTGACTAAGAGATATCTTGCTGGGAAAAAAAGGTGGAAGTGGGATTTGAACCCATGTAGCTCCTGCACTTCGCTTCTAATTGGGAGCATGTGGCTCAACACGTTGAGCTACCAGAGAAGATATGAAGACAGGGTAAACTTTAGGTCTTTTGAGGCAAGGATAAAATGTACAATGTCAATGCGCAGTTGCCTCTACAATTTATATTTCAAATCCGAGTTTGTCATCTGTCCACAGAATGTGATTTCGGATACACTAGCTGTCTGGTAAAAAAAAAAATTACTTGGTTTCAGGTATTTGACTAAGAGATATCTTGCTGGGAAAAAAAGGTGGAAGTGGGATTTGAACCCATGTAGCTCCTGCACTTCGCTTCTAATAGGGAGCATGTGGCTCAACACGTTGAGCTACCAGAGAAGACATGAAGACAGGGTAAACTTTAGGTCTTTTGAGGCAAGGATAAAATGTACAATGTCAATGCGCAGTTGCCTCTACAATTTATATTTCAAATCCGAGTTTGTCATCTGTCCACAGAATGTGATTTCGGATACACTAGCTGTCTGGTAAAAAAAAAAATTACTTGGTTTCAGGTATTTGACTAAGAGATATCTTGCTGGGAAAAAAAGGTGGAAGTGGGATTTGAACCCATGTAGCTCCTGCACTTCGCTTCTAATTGGGAGCATGTGGCTCAACACGTTGAGCTACCAGAGAAGATATGAAGACAGGGTAAACTTTAGGTCTTTTGAGGCAAGGATAAAATGTACAATGTCAATGCGCAGTTGCCTCTACAATTTATATTTCAAATCCGAGTTTGTCATCTGTCCACAGAATGTGATTTCGGATACACTAGCTGTCTGGTAAAAAAAATTACTTGGTTTCAGGTATTTGACTAAGAGATATCTTGCTGGGAAAAAAAGGTGGAAGTGGGATTTGAACCCATGTAGCTCCTGCACTTCGCTTCTAATTGGGAGCATGTGGCTCAACACGTTGAGCTACATGAGAAGATATGAAAATAGGGTAAACTTTAGGTCTTTTGAGGCAAGGATAAAATGTACAATGTCAATGCGCAGTTGCCTCTACAATTTATATTTCAAATCCGAGTTTGTCATCTGTCCACAGAATGTGATTTCGGATTCACTAGCTGTCTGGTAAAAAAAAATTACTTGGTTTCAGGTATTTGACTAAGAGATATCTTGCTGGGAAAAAAAGGTGTAAGTGGGATTTGAACCCATGTAGCTCCTGCACTTTGCTTCTAATTGGGAGCATGTGGCTCAACACGTTGAGCTACCAGAGAAGACATGAATGTGAGGTAAACTTTAGGTCTTTTTAGGCAAGGATAAAATGTACAATGTCAATGCGCAGTTGCCTCTACAATTTATATTTCAAATCCGAGTTTGTCATCTGTCCACAGAATGTGATTTCGGATACACTAGCTGTCTGGTAAAAAAAAAATTACTTGGTTTCAGGTATTTGACTAAGAGATATCTTGCTGGGAAAATAAGGTGGAAGTGGGATTTGAACCCATGTAACTCCTGCACTTCGCTTCTAATTGGGAGCATGTGGCTCAACACGTTGAGCTACATGAGAAGATATGAAAATAGGGTAAACTTTAGGTCTTTTGAGGCAAGGATAAAATGTACAATGTCAATGCGCAGTTGCCTCTACAATTTATATTTCAAATCCGAATTTGTCATCTGTCCACAGAATGTGATTTCGGATTCACTAGCTGTCTGGTAAAAAAAAATTACTTGGTTTCAGGTATTTGACTAAGAGATATCTTGCTGGGAAAAAAAGGTATAAGTGGGATTTGAACCCATGTAGCTCCTGCACTTTGCTTCTAATTGGGAGCATGTGGCTCAACACGTTGAGCTACCAGAGAAGACATGAATGTGAGGTAAACTTTAGGTCTTTTGAGGCAAGGATAAAATGTACAATGTCAATGCGCAGTTGCCTCTACAATTTATATTTCAAATCCGAGTTTGTCATCTGTCCACAGAATGTGATTTCGGATACACTAGCTGTCTGGTAAAAAAAAAATTACTTGGTTTCAGGTATTTGACTAAGAGATATCTTGCTGGGAAAATAAGGTGGAAGTGGGATTTGAACCCATGTAGCTCCTGCACTTCGCTTCTAATTGGGAGCATGTGGCTCAACACGTTGAGCTACCAGAGAAGACATGAAGACAGGGTAAACTTTAGGTCTTTTGAGGCAAGGATAAAATGTACAATGTCAATGCGCAGTTGCCTCTACAATTTATATTTCAAATCCGAGTTTGTCATCTGTCCACAGAATGTGATTTCGGATACACTAGCTGTCTGGTAAAAAAAAAATTACTTGGTTTCAGGTATTTGACTAAGAGATATCTTGCTGGGAAAAAAAGGTGGAAGTGGGATTTGAACCCATGTAGCTCCTGCACTTCGCTTCTAATTGGGAGCATGTGGCTCAACACGTTGAGCTACCAGAGAAGATATGAAGACAGGGTAAACTTTAGGTCTTTTGAGGCAAGGATAAAATGTACAATGTCAATGCGCAGTTGCCTCTACAATTTATATTTCAAATCCGAGTTTGTCATCTGTCCACAGAATGTGATTTCGGATACACTAGCTGTCTGGTAAAAAAAATTACTTGGTTTCAGGTATTTGACTAAGAGATATCTTGCTGGGAAAAAAAGGTGGAAGTGGGATTTGAACCCATGTAGCTCCTGCACTTCACTTCTAATTGGGAGCATGTGGCTCAACACGTTGAGCTACCAGAGAAGACATGAAGACAGGGTAAACTTTAGGTCTTTTGAGGCAAGGATAAAATGTACAATGTCAATGCGCAGTTGCCTCTACAATTTATATTTCAAATCCGAGTTTGTCATCTGTCCACAGAATGTGATTTCGGATACACTAGCTGTCTGTTAAAAAAAAATTACTTGGTTTCAGGTATTTGACTAAGAGATATCTTGCTGGGAAAAAAAGGTAAAAGTGGGATTTGAACCCATGTAGCTCCTGCACTTCACTTCTAATTGGGAGCATGTGGCTCAACACGTTGAGCTACCAGAGAAGACATGAAGACAGGGTAAACTTTAGGTCTTTTTAGGCAAGGATAAAATGTACAATGTCAATGCGCAGTTGCCTCTACAATTTATATTTCAAATCCGAGTTTGTCATCTGTCCACAGAATGTGATTTCGGATACACTAGCTGTCTGGTAAAAAAAAAATTACTTGGTTTCAGGTATTTGACTAAGAGATATCTTGCTGGGAAAATAAGGTGGAAGTGGGATTTGAACCCATGTAGCTCCTGCACTTCGCTTCTAATTGGGAGCATGTGGCTCAACACGTTGAGCTACCAGAGAAGACATGAAGACAGGGTAAACTTTAGGTCTTTTGAGGCAAGGATAAAATGTACAATGTCAATGCGCAGTTGCCTCTACAATTTATATTTCAAATCCGAGTTTGTCATCTGTCCACAGAATGTGATTTCGGATACACTAGCTGTCTGGTAAAAAAAAATTACTTGGTTTCAGGTATTTGACTAAGAGATATCTTGCTGGGAAAAAAAGGTGGAAGTGGGATTTGAACCCATGTAGCTCCTGCACTTTGCTTCTAATTGGGAGCATGTGGCTCAACACGTTGAGCTACCAGAGAAGACATGAATGTGAGGTAAACTTTAGGTCTTTTGAGGCAAGGATAAAATGTACAATGTCAATGCGCAGTTGCCTCTACAATTTATATTTCAAATCCGAGTTTGTCATCTGTCCACAGAATGTGATTTCGGATACACTAGCTGTCTGGTAAAAAAAAATTACTTGGTTTCAGGTATTTGACAAAGAGATATCTTGCTGGGAAAAAAAGGTGGAAGTGGGATTTGAACCCATGTAGCTCCTGCACTTCGCTTCTAATTGGGAGCATGTGGCTCAACACGTTGAGCTACCAGAGAAGACATGAAGACAGGGTAAACTTTAGGTCTTTTGAGGCAAGGATAAAATGTACAATGTCAATGCGCAGTTGCCTCTACAATTTATATTTCAAATCCGAGTTTGTCATCTGTCCACAGAATGTGATTTCGGATACACTAGCTGTCTGGTAAAAAAAAAAATTACTTGGTTTCAGGTATTTGACTAAGAGATATCTTGCTGGGAAAAAAAGGTGGAAGTGGGATTTGAACCCATGTAGCTCCTGCACTTTGCTTCTAATTGGGAGCATGTGGCTCAACACGTTGAGCTACCAGAGAAGACATGAATGTGAGGTAAACTTTAGGTCTTTTGAGGCAAGGATAAAATGTACAATGTCAATGCGCAGTTGCCTCTACAATTTATATTTCAAATCCGAGTTTGTCATCTGTCCACAGAATGTGATTTCGGATACACTAGCTGTCTGGTAAAAAAAAATTACTTGGTTTCAGGTATTTGACAAAGAGATATCTTGCTGGGAAAAAAAGGTGGAAGTGGGATTTGAACCCATGTAGCTCCTGCACTTCGCTTCTAATTGGGAGCATGTGGCTCAACACGTTGAGCTACCAGAGAAGACATGAAGACAGGGTAAACTTTAGGTCTTTTGAGGCAAGGATAAAATGTACAATGTCAATGCGCAGTTGCCTCTACAATTTATATTTCAAATCCGAGTTTGTCATCTGTCCACAGAATGTGATTTCGGATACACTAGCTGTCTGGTAAAAAAAAAATTACTTGGTTTCAGGTATTTGACTAAGAGATATCTTGCTGGGAAAAAAAGGTGGAAGTGGGATTTGAACCCATGTAGCTCCTGCACTTCGCTTC
Organism: Brachyhypopomus gauderio; assembly: GCF_052324685.1. Classification (NCBI taxonomy): domain Eukaryota; kingdom Metazoa; phylum Chordata; class Actinopteri; order Gymnotiformes; family Hypopomidae; genus Brachyhypopomus; species Brachyhypopomus gauderio. The sequence continues at coordinate 214,460 of NW_027507014.1, forward strand.
TAATTGGGAGCATGTGGCTCAACACGTTGAGCTACCAGAGAAGATATGAAGACAGGGTAAACTTTAGGTCTTTTGAGGCAAGGATAAAATGTACAATGTCAATGCGCAGTTGCCTCTACAATTTATATTTCAAATCCGAGTTTGTCATCTGTCCACAGAATGTGATTTCGGATACACTAGCTGTCTGGTAAAAAAAAAATTACTTGGTTTCAGGTATTTGACTAAGAGATATCTTGCTGGGAAAAAAAGGTGGAAGTGGGATTTGAACCCATGTAGCTCCTGCACTTCGCTTCTAATTGGGAGCATGTGGCTCAACACGTTGAGCTACCAGAGAAGACATGAAGACAGGGTAAACTTTAGGTCTTTTGAGGCAAGGATAAAATGTACAATGTCAATGCGCAGTTGCCTCTACAATTTATATTTCAAATCCGAGTTTGTCATCTGTCCACAGAATGTGATTTAGGATACACTAGATGTCTGGTAAAAAAAAAATTACTTGGTTTCAGGTATTTGACTAAGAGATATCTTGCTGGGAAAAAAAGGTGTAAGTGGGATTTGAACCCATGTAGCTCCTGCACTTCGCTTCTAATTGGGAGCATGTGGCTCAACACGTTGAGCTACCAGAGAAGATATGAAGACAGGGTAAACTTTAGGTCTTTTGAGGCAAGGATAAAATGTACAATGTCAATGCGCAGTTGCCTCTACAATTTATATTTCAAATCCGAGTTTGTCATCTGTCCACAGAATGTGATTTCGGATACACTAGCTGTCTGGTAAAAAAAAATTACTTGGTTTCAGGTATTTGACTAAGAGATATCTTGCTGGGAAAAAAAGGTGGAAGTGGGATTTGAACCCATGTAGCTCCTGCACTTCGCTTCTAATTGGGAGCATGTGGCTCAACACGTTGAGCTACCAGAGAAGACATGAAGACAGGGTAAACTTTAGGTCTTTTTAGGCAAGGATAAAATGTACAATGTCAATGCGCAGTTGCCTCTACAATTTATATTTCAAATCCGAGTTTGTCATCTGTCCACAGAATGTGATTTCGGATACACTAGCTGTCTGTTAAAAAAAAATTACTTGGTTTCAGGTATTTGACTAAGAGATATCTTGCTGGGAAAATAAGGTGGAAGTGGGATTTGAACCCATGTAGCTCCTGCACTTCGCTTCTAATTGGGAGCATGTGGCTCAACACGTTGAGCTACCTGAGAAGACATGAAGACAGGGTAAACTTTAGGTCTTTTGAGGCAAGGATAAAATGTACAATGTCAATGCGCAGTTGCCTCTACAATTTATATTTCAAATCCGAGTTTGTCATCTGTCCACAGAATGTGATTTCGGATACACTAGCTGTCTGGTAAAAAAAAATTACTTGGTTTCAGGTATTTGACTAAGAGATATCTTGCTGGGAAAAAAAGGTATAAGTGGGATTTGAACCCATGTAGCTCCTGCACTTTGCTTCTAATTGGGAGCATGTGGCTCAACACGTTGAGCTACCAGAGAAGACATGAATGTGAGGTAAACTTTAGGTCTTTTGAGGCAAGGATAAAATGTACAATGTCAATGCGCAGTTGCCTCTACAATTTATATTTCAAATCCGAGTTTGTCATCTGTCCACAGAATGTGATTTCGGATACACTAGCTGTCTGGTAAAAAAAAAATTACTTGGTTTCAGGTATTTGACTAAGAGATATCTTGCTGGGAAAATAAGGTGGAAGTGGGATTTGAACCCATGTAGCTCCTGCACTTCGCTTCTAATTGGGAGCATGTGGCTCAACACGTTGAGCTACCAGAGAAGACATGAAGACAGGGTAAACTTTAGGTCTTTTGAGGCAAGGATAAAATGTACAATGTCAATGCGCAGTTGCCTCTACAATTTATATTTCAAATCCGAGTTTGTCATCTGTCCACAGAATGTGATTTCGGATACACTAGCTGTCTGGTAAAAAAAAAATTACTTGGTTTCAGGTATTTGACTAAGAGATATCTTGCTGGGAAAAAAAGGTGGAAGTGGGATTTGAACCCATGTAGCTCCTGCACTTCGCTTCTAATTGGGAGCATGTGGCTCAACACGTTGAGCTACCAGAGAAGATATGAAGACAGGGTAAACTTTAGGTCTTTTGAGGCAAGGATAAAATGTACAATGTCAATGCGCAGTTGCCTCTACAATTTATATTTCAAATCCGAGTTTGTCATCTGTCCACAGAATGTGATTTCGGATACACTAGCTGTCTGGTAAAAAAAATTACTTGGTTTCAGGTATTTGACTAAGAGATATCTTGCTGGGAAAAAAAGGTGGAAGTGGGATTTGAACCCATGTAGCTCCTGCACTTCACTTCTAATTGGGAGCATGTGGCTCAACACGTTGAGCTACCAGAGAAGACATGAAGACAGGGTAAACTTTAGGTCTTTTGAGGCAAGGATAAAATGTACAATGTCAATGCGCAGTTGCCTCTACAATTTATATTTCAAATCCGAGTTTGTCATCTGTCCACAGAATGTGATTTCGGATACACTAGCTGTCTGTTAAAAAAAAATTACTTGGTTTCAGGTATTTGACTAAGAGATATCTTGCTGGGAAAAAAAGGTAAAAGTGGGATTTGAACCCATGTAGCTCCTGCACTTCACTTCTAATTGGGAGCATGTGGCTCAACACGTTGAGCTACCAGAGAAGACATGAAGACAGGGTAAACTTTAGGTCTTTTTAGGCAAGGATAAAATGTACAATGTCAATGCGCAGTTGCCTCTACAATTTATATTTCAAATCCGAGTTTGTCATCTGTCCACAGAATGTGATTTCGGATACACTAGCTGTCTGGTAAAAAAAAAATTACTTGGTTTCAGGTATTTGACTAAGAGATATCTTGCTGGGAAAATAAGGTGGAAGTGGGATTTGAACCCATGTAGCTCCTGCACTTCGCTTCTAATTGGGAGCATGTGGCTCAACACGTTGAGCTACCAGAGAAGACATGAAGACAGGGTAAACTTTAGGTCTTTTGAGGCAAGGATAAAATGTACAATGTCAATGCGCAGTTGCCTCTACAATTTATATTTCAAATCCGAGTTTGTCATCTGTCCACAGAATGTGATTTCGGATACACTAGCTGTCTGGTAAAAAAAAATTACTTGGTTTCAGGTATTTGACTAAGAGATATCTTGCTGGGAAAAAAAGGTGGAAGTGGGATTTGAACCCATGTAGCTCCTGCACTTTGCTTCTAATTGGGAGCATGTGGCTCAACACGTTGAGCTACCAGAGAAGACATGAATGTGAGGTAAACTTTAGGTCTTTTGAGGCAAGGATAAAATGTACAATGTCAATGCGCAGTTGCCTCTACAATTTATATTTCAAATCCGAGTTTGTCATCTGTCCACAGAATGTGATTTCGGATACACTAGCTGTCTGGTAAAAAAAAATTACTTGGTTTCAGGTATTTGACAAAGAGATATCTTGCTGGGAAAAAAAGGTGGAAGTGGGATTTGAACCCATGTAGCTCCTGCACTTCGCTTCTAATTGGGAGCATGTGGCTCAACACGTTGAGCTACCAGAGAAGACATGAAGACAGGGTAAACTTTAGGTCTTTTGAGGCAAGGATAAAATGTACAATGTCAATGCGCAGTTGCCTCTACAATTTATATTTCAAATCCGAGTTTGTCATCTGTCCACAGAATGTGATTTCGGATACACTAGCTGTCTGGTAAAAAAAAAAATTACTTGGTTTCAGGTATTTGACTAAGAGATATCTTGCTGGGAAAAAAAGGTGGAAGTGGGATTTGAACCCATGTAGCTCCTGCACTTTGCTTCTAATTGGGAGCATGTGGCTCAACACGTTGAGCTACCAGAGAAGACATGAATGTGAGGTAAACTTTAGGTCTTTTGAGGCAAGGATAAAATGTACAATGTCAATGCGCAGTTGCCTCTACAATTTATATTTCAAATCCGAGTTTGTCATCTGTCCACAGAATGTGATTTCGGATACACTAGCTGTCTGGTAAAAAAAAATTACTTGGTTTCAGGTATTTGACAAAGAGATATCTTGCTGGGAAAAAAAGGTGGAAGTGGGATTTGAACCCATGTAGCTCCTGCACTTCGCTTCTAATTGGGAGCATGTGGCTCAACACGTTGAGCTACCAGAGAAGACATGAAGACAGGGTAAACTTTAGGTCTTTTGAGGCAAGGATAAAATGTACAATGTCAATGCGCAGTTGCCTCTACAATTTATATTTCAAATCCGAGTTTGTCATCTGTCCACAGAATGTGATTTCGGATACACTAGCTGTCTGGTAAAAAAAAAATTACTTGGTTTCAGGTATTTGACTAAGAGATATCTTGCTGGGAAAAAAAGGTGGAAGTGGGATTTGAACCCATGTAGCTCCTGCACTTCGCTTCTAATTGGGAGCATGTGGCTCAACACGTTGAGCTACCAGAGAAGATATGAAGACAGGGTAAACTTTAGGTCTTTTGAGGCAAGGATAAAATGTACAATGTCAATGCGCAGTTGCCTCTACAATTTATATTTCAAATCCGAGTTTGTCATCTGTCCACAGAATGTGATTTCGGATACACTAGCTGTCTGGTAAAAAAAAAATTACTTGGTTTCAGGTATTTGACTAAGAGATATCTTGCTGGGAAAAAAAGGTGGAAGTGGGATTTGAACCCATGTAGCTCCTGCACTTCGCTTCTAATTGGGAGCATGTGGCTCAACACGTTGAGCTACCAGAGAAGACATGAAGACAGGGTAAACTTTAGGTCTTTTGAGGCAAGGATAAAATGTACAATGTCAATGCGCAGTTGCCTCTACAATTTATATTTCAAATCCGAGTTTGTCATCTGTCCACAGAATGTGATTTAGGATACACTAGATGTCTGGTAATAAAAAAAATTACTTGGTTTCAGGTATTTGACTAAGAGATATCTTGCTGGGAAAAAAAGGTGTAAGTGGGATTTGAACCCATGTAGCTCCTGCACTTCGCTTCTAATTGGGAGCATGTGGCTCAACACGTTGAGCTACCAGAGAAGATATGAAGACAGGGTAAACTTTAGGTCTTTTGAGGCAAGGATAAAATGTACAATGTCAATGCGCAGTTGCCTCTACAATTTATATTTCAAATCCGAGTTTGTCATCTGTCCACAGAATGTGATTTCGGATACACTAGCTGTCTGGTAAAAAAAAATTACTTGGTTTCAGGTATTTGACTAAGAGATATCTTGCTGGGAAAAAAAGGTGGAAGTGGGATTTGAACCCATGTAGCTCCTGCACTTCGCTTCTAATTGGGAGCATGTGGCTCAACACGTTGAGCTACCAGAGAAGACATGAAGACAGGGTAAACTTTAGGTCTTTTTAGGCAAGGATAAAATGTACAATGTCAATGCGCAGTTGCCTCTACAATTTATATTTCAAATCCGAGTTTGTCATCTGTCCACAGAATGTGATTTAGGATACACTAGCTGTCTGGTAAAAAAAAAATTACTTGGTTTCAGGTATTTGACTAAGAGATATCTTGCTGGGAAAAAAAGGTGGAAGTGGGATTTGAACCCATGTAGCTCCTGCACTTCGCTTCTAATTGGGAGCATGTGGCTGAACACGTTGAGCTACCAGAGAAGACATGAAGACAGGGTAAACTTTAGGTCTTTTGAGGCAAGGATAAAATGTACAATGTCAATGCGCAGTTGCCTCTACAATTTATATTTCAAATCCGAGTTTGTCATCTGTCCACAGAATGTGATTTCGGATACACTAGCTGTCTGGTAAAAAAAAAATTACTTGGTTTCAGGTATTTGACAAAGAGATATCTTGCTGGGAAAAAAAGGTGGAAGTGGGATTTGAACCCATGTAGCTCCTGCACTTTGCTTCTAATTGGGAGCATGTGGCTCAACACGTTGAGCTACCAGAGAAGACATGAATGTGAGGTAAACTTTAGGTCTTTTGAGGCAAGGATAAAATGTACAATGTCAATGCGCAGTTGCCTCTACAATTTATATTTCAAATCCGAGTTTGTCATCTGTCCACAGAATGTGATTTCGGATACACTAGCTGTCTGGTAAAAAAAAAATTACTTGGTTTCAGGTATTTGACTAAGAGATATCTTGCTGGGAAAAAAAGGTGGATGTGGGATTTGAACCCATGTAGCTCCTGCACTTCGCTTCTAATTGGGAGCATGTGGCTCAACACGTTGAGCTACCAGAGAAGACATGAAGACAGGGTAAACTTTAGGTCTTTTGAGGCAAGGATAAAATGTACAATGTCAATGCGCAGTTGCCTCTACAATTTATATTTCAAATCCGAGTTTGTCATCTGTCCACAGAATGTGATTTAGGATACACTAGCTGTCTGGTAAAAAAAAAAATTACTTGGTTTCAGGTATTTGATTAAGAGATATCTTGCTGGGAAAAAAAGGTGTAAGTGGGATTTGAACCCATGTAGCTCCTGCACTTTGCTTCTAATTGGGAGCATGTGGCTCAACACGTTGAGCTACCAGAGAAGACATGAATATGAGGTAAACTTTAGGTCTTTTGAGGCAAGGATAAAATGTACAATGTCAATGCGCAGTTGCCTCTACAATTTATATTTCAAATCCGAGTTTGTCATCTGTCCACAGAATGTGATTTCGGATACACTAGCTGTCTGGTAAAAAAAAAATTACTTGGTTTCAGGTATTTGACTAAGAGATATCTTGCTGGGAAAATAAGGTGGAAGTGGGATTTGAACCCATGTAGCTCCTGCACTTCGCTTCTCATTGGGAGCATGTGGCTCAACACGTTGAGCTACCAGAGAAGACATGAAGACAGGGTAAACTTTAGGTCTTTTGAGGCAAGGATAAAATGTACAATGTCAATGCGCAGTTGCCTCTACAATTTATATTTCAAATCCGAGTTTGTCATCTGTCCACAGAATGTGATTTCGGATACACTAGCTGTCTGGTAAAAAAAAAATTACTTGGTTTCAGGTATTTGACTAAGAGATATCTTGCTGGGAAAAAAAGGTGGAAGTGGGATTTGAACCCATGTAGCTCCTGCACTTCGCTTCTAATTGGGAGCATGTGGCTCAACACGTTGAGCTACCAGAGAAGATATGAAGACAGGGTAAACTTTAGGTCTTTTGAGGCAAGGATAAAATGTACAATGTCAATGCGCAGTTGCCTCTACAATTTATATTTCAAATCCGAGTTTGTCATCTGTCCACAGAATGTGATTTCGGATACACTAGCTGTCTGGTAAAAAAAATTACTTGGTTTCAGGTATTTGACTAAGAGATATCTTGCTGGGAAAAAAAGGTGGAAGTGGGATTTGAACCCATGTAGCTCCTGCACTTCACTTCTAATTGGGAGCATGTGGCTCAACACGTTGAGCTACCAGAGAAGACATGAAGACAGGGTAAACTTTAGGTCTTTTGAGGCAAGGATAAAATGTACAATGTCAATGCGCAGTTGCCTCTACAATTTATATTTCAAATCCGAGTTTGTCATCTGTCCACAGAATGTGATTTCGGATACACTAGCTGTCTGTTAAAAAAAAATTACTTGGTTTCAGGTATTTGACTAAGAGATATCTTGCTGGGAAAAAAAGGTAAAAGTGGGATTTGAACCCATGTAGCTCCTGCACTTCACTTCTAATTGGGAGCATGTGGCTCAACACGTTGAGCTACCAGAGAAGACATGAAGACAGGGTAAACTTTAGGTCTTTTTAGGCAAGGATAAAATGTACAATGTCAATGCGCAGTTGCCTCTACAATTTATATTTCAAATCCGAGTTTGTCATCTGTCCACAGAATGTGATTTCGGATACACTAGCTGTCTGGTAAAAAAAAAATTACTTGGTTTCAGGTATTTGACTAAGAGATATCTTGCTGGGAAAATAAGGTGGAAGTGGGATTTGAACCCATGTAGCTCCTGCACTTCGCTTCTAATTGGGAGCATGTGGCTCAACACGTTGAGCTACCAGAGAAGACATGAAGACAGGGTAAACTTTAGGTCTTTTGAGGCAAGGATAAAATGTACAATGTCAATGCGCAGTTGCCTCTACAATTTATATTTCAAATCCGAGTTTGTCATCTGTCCACAGAATGTGATTTCGGATACACTAGCTGTCTGGTAAAAAAAAAATTACTTGGTTTCAGGTATTTGACTAAGAGATATCTTGCTGGGAAAAAAAGGTGGAAGTGGGATTTGAACCCATGTAGCTCCTGCACTTCGCTTCTAATTGGGAGCATGTGGCTCAACACGTTGAGCTACCTGAGAAGACATGAAGACAGGGTAAACTTTAGGTCTTTTGAGGCAAGGATAAAATGTACAATGTCAATGCGCAGTTGCCTCTACAATTTATATTTCAAATCCGAGTTTGTCATCTGTCCACAGAATGTGATTTCGGATACACTAGCTGTCTGGTAAAAAAAAAATTACTTGGTTTCAGGTATTTGACTAAGAGATATCTTGCTGGGAAAAAAAGGTGGAAGTGGGATTTGAACCCATGTAGCTCCTGCACTTCGCTTCTAATTGGGAGCATGTGGCTCAACACGTTGAGCTACCAGAGAAGACATGAAGACAGGGTAAACTTTAGGTCTTTTGAGGCAAGGATAAAATGTACAATGTCAATGCGCAGTTGCCTCTACAATTTATATTTCAAATCCGAGTTTGTCATCTGTCCACAGAATGTGATTTCGGATACACTAGCTGTCTGTTAAAAAAAAAATTACTTGGTTTCAGGTATTTGACTAAGAGATATCTTGCTGGGAAAATAAGGTGGAAGTGGGATTTGAACCCATGTAGCTCCTGCACTTCGCTTCTAATTGGGAGCATGTGGCTCAACACGTTGAGCTACCTGAGAAGACATGAAGACAGGGTAAACTTTAGGTCTTTTGAGGCAAGGATAAAATGTACAATGTCAATGCGCAGTTGCCTCTACAATTTATATTTCAAATCCGAGTTTGTCATCTGTCCACAGAATGTGATTTCGGATACACTAGCTGTCTGGTAAAAAAAAAATTACTTGGTTTCAGGTATTTGACTAAGAGATATCTTGCTGGGAAAAAAAGGTGGAAGTGGGATTTGAACCCATGTAGCTCCTGCACTTCGCTTCTAATTGGGAGCATGTGGCTCAACACGTTGAGCTACCAGAGAAGACATGAATGTGAGGTAAACTTTAGGTCTTTTTAGGCAAGGATAAAATGTACAATGTCAATGCGCAGTTGCCTCTACAATTTATATTTCAAATCCGAGTTTGTCATCTGTCCACAGAATGTGATTTCGGATACACTAGCTGTCTGGTAAAAAAAAAATTACTTGGTTTCAGGTATTTGACTAAGAGATATCTTGCTGGGAAAATAAGGTGGAAGTGGGATTTGAACCCATGTAGCTCCTGCACTTTGCTTCTAATTGGGAGCATGTGGCTCAACACGTTGAGCTACCAGAGAAGACATGAATGTGAGGTAAACTTTAGGTCTTTTGAGGCAAGGATAAAATGTACAATGTCAATGCGCAGTTGCCTCTACAATTTATATTTCAAATCCGAGTTTGTCATCTGTCCACAGAATGTGATTTCGGATACACTAGCTGTCTGGTAAAAAAAAAATTACTTGGTTTCAGGTATTTGACTAAGAGATATCTTGCTGGGAAAAAAAGGTGGAAGTGGGATTTGAACCCATGTAGCTCCTGCACTTCGCTTCTAATTGGGAGCATGTGGCTCAACACGTTGAGCTACCAGAGAAGATATGAAGACAGGGTAAACTTTAGGTCTTTTGAGGCAAGGATAAAATGTACAATGTCAATGCGCAGTTGCCTCTACAATTTATATTTCAAATCCGAGTTTGTCATCTGTCCACAGAATGTGATTTCGGATACACTAGCTGTCTGGTAAAAAAAATTACTTGGTTTCAGGTATTTGACTAAGAGATATCTTGCTGGGAAAAAAAGGTGGAAGTGGGATTTGAACCCATGTAGCTCCTGCACTTCACTTCTAATTGGGAGCATGTGGCTCAACACGTTGAGCTACCAGAGAAGACATGAAGACAGGGTAAACTTTAGGTCTTTTGAGGCAAGGATAAAATGTACAATGTCAATGCGCAGTTGCCTCTACAATTTATATTTCAAATCCGAGTTTGTCATCTGTCCACAGAATGTGATTTCGGATACACTAGCTGTCTGTTAAAAAAAAATTACTTGGTTTCAGCTATTTGACTAAGAGATATCTTGCTGGGAAAAAAAGGTAAAAGTGGGATTTGAACCCATGTAGCTCCTGCACTTCACTTCTAATTGGGAGCATGTGGCTCAACACGTTGAGCTACCAGAGAAGACATGAAGACAGGGTAAACTTTAGGTCTTTTTAGGCAAGGATAAAATGTACAATGTCAATGCGCAGTTGCCTCTACAATTTATATTTCAAATCCGAGTTTGTCATCTGTCCACAGAATGATTTCGGATACACTAGCTGTCTGGTAAAAAAAAAATTACTTGGTTTCAGGTATTTGACTAAGAGATATCTTGCTGGGAAAATAAGGTGGAAGTGGGATTTGAACCCATGTAGCTCCTGCACTTCGCTTCTAATTGGGAGCATGTGGCTCAACACGTTGAGCTACCAGAGAAGACATGAAGACAGGGTAAACTTTAGGTCTTTTGAGGCAAGGATAAAATGTACAATGTCAATGCGCAGTTGCCTCTACAATTTATATTTCAAATCCGAGTTTGTCATCTGTCCACAGAATGTGATTTCGGATACACTAGCTGTCTGGTAAAAAAAAAATTACTTGGTTTCAGGTATTTGACTAAGAGATATCTTGCTGGGAAAAAAAGGTGGAAGTGGGATTTGAACCCATGTAGCTCCTGCACTTCGCTTCTAATTGGGAGCATGTGGCTCAACACGTTGAGCTACCAGAGAAGATATGAAGACAGGGTAAACTTTAGGTCTTTTGAGGCAAGGATAAAATGTACAATGTCAATGCGCAGTTGCCTCTACAATTTATATTTCAAATCCGAGTTTGTCATCTGTCCACAGAATGTGATTTCGGATACACTAGCTGTCTGGTAAAAAAAATTACTTGGTTTCAGGTATTTGACTAAGAGATATCTTGCTGGGAAAAAAAGGTGGAAGTGGGATTTGAACCCATGTAGCTCCTGCACTTCACTTCTAATTGGGAGCATGTGGCTCAACACGTTGAGCTACCAGAGAAGACATGAAGACAGGGTAAACTTTAGGTCTTTTGAGGCAAGGATAAAATGTACAATGTCAATGCGCAGTTGCCTCTACAATTTATATTTCAAATCCGAGTTTGTCATCTGTCCACAGAATGTGATTTCGGATACACTAGCTGTCTGGTAAAAAAAAAATTACTTGGTTTCAGGTATTTGACTAAGAGATATCTTGCTGGGAAAAAAAGGTGGAAGTGGGATTTGAACCCATGTAGCTCCTGCACTTCGCTTCTAATTGGGAGCATGTGGCTCAACACGTTGAGCTACCAGAGAAGACATGAAGACAGGGTAAACTTTAGGTCTTTTGAGGCAAGGATAAAATGTACAATGTCAATGCGCAGTTGCCTCTACAATTTATATTTCAAATCCGAGTTTGTCATCTGTCCACAGAATGTGATTTCGGATACACTAGCTGTCTGGTAAAAAAAAATTACTTGGTTTCAGGTATTTGACTAAGAGATATCTTGCTGGGAAAAAAAGGTGGAAGTGGGATTTGAACCCATGTAGCTCCTGCACTTTGCTTCTAATTGGGAGCATGTGGCTCAACACGTTGAGCTACCAGAGAAGACATGAATGTGAGGTAAACTTTAGGTCTTTTGAGGCAAGGATAAAATGTACAATGTCAATGCGCAGTTGCCTCTACAATTTATATTTCAAATCCGAGTTTGTCATCTGTCCACAGAATGTGATTTCGGATACACTAGCTGTCTGGTAAAAAAAAATTACTTGGTTTCAGGTATTTGACAAAGAGATATCTTGCTGGGAAAAAAAGGTGGAAGTGGGATTTGAACCCATGTAGCTCCTGCACTTCGCTTCTAATTGGGAGCATGTGGCTCAACACGTTGAGCTACCAGAGAAGACATGAAGACAGGGTAAACTTTAGGTCTTTTGAGGCAAGGATAAAATGTACAATGTCAATGCGCAGTTGCCTCTACAATTTATATTTCAAATCCGAGTTTGTCATCTGTCCACAGAATGTGATTTCGGATACACTAGCTGTCTGGTAAAAAAAAAAATTACTTGGTTTCAGGTATTTGACTAAGAGATATCTTGCTGGGAAAAAAAGGTGGAAGTGGGATTTGAACCCATGTAGCTCCTGCACTTCGCTTCTAATTGGGAGCATGTGGCTCAACACGTTGAGCTAGGGTTAGGGTTAGGGTTAAGGGTTAGGCGCTGTTAAGATTTTTCAAAGTCCAAGAATATACCAGCAGCATAGACACTTAGAATAAAAAAGAGGCCGTTTTAAATAAAATATACCAGTAGCATAGACACTTAGAATAAAATAGAGGCCTTTTTAAATTAAATATACCAGAGGCATAGACACTTAGAATAAAATAGAGGCCTTTTTAAATTAAATATACCAGAGGCATAGACACTTAGACTAAAATAGAGGCCGTTTTAAATAAAATATACCAGTAGCATAGACACTTAGAATAAAATAGAGACCTTTTTAAATTAAATATACCAGAGGCATAGACACTTAGAATAAAATAGAGGCCTTTTTAAATTAAATATACCAGAGGCATAGACACTTAGAATAAAATAGAGGCCTTTTTAAATAAAATATACCAGAGGCATAGACACTTAGACTAAAATAGAGGCCTTTTTAAATTAAATATACCAGAGGCATAGACACTTAGAATAAAATAGAGGCCTTTTTAAATTAAATATACCAGAGGCATAGACACTTAGAATAAAAAAGAGGCCTTTTTAAATTAAATATACCAGAGGCATAGACACTTAGAATAAAAAAGAGGCCTTTTTAAATTAAATATACCAGAGGCATAGACACTTAGAATAAAATAGAGGCCTTTTTAAATTAAATATACCAGTAGAAAAGACACTTTGAGTAAAAAAGGCCATTTTAAATAAAATATACCATGGCCAAATGAACTTAGAATAAAAGAGGAGAGTTTAGTTTAAATTATACCATGGTTAAATGCTGTTAGAAAAAAAGTGCACAGTTTAATCTTATTTGGAAGGCGCATTGACTCTTAAAGTCCACAAGATGTCACCGGTACTCCATCGTTTTTTTTCTGTTATACCATATGTACGTGCCACTGGGTGGACCCTCCAGACACCTCAGCCTAGTTGAAGTGTCCGATGAAGGTGCACTCATCTGGGCATGAGGTAAAGTTATTATACCAACATCATGTGGAGGTTTTCAAGTCAGAAATTGCACAAAGTCCCTAAATATACCAGAAGCATGGAGTTTTATGAGTGAATTAGTCTATGTCCCTTACTTTGTTAGACCATACACAAGATATTTTCTTCAGGAAATGCACAGAGTCCAATGCTATAACATTGCCAGGTGGTGGCTTTAAGGGAAAAAAGCATAAAAGTGTCCGAAAAACATGCTCTTTAGCTCGGGTACATCCCCAGGATCAAGAAAAATTGTCAGTTTTTTTTTCTATTTTGCTTAGAAATAGGTGTAAATTGACTCTGAAGTGTCATATCAGGCAATGCACAGAGTCCTTAAATATACCAGTAGCATGAGGTTTTTGTTGGAAATTAGTCTATTTCCCTTCCTGAGTTATACCTTATACAAGTAGTAATCTTCAGGCAATGCACAGAGTCCTTAAATTTACCAGTAGCATGAGGTTTTTGTTGGAAATTAGTCTATTTCCCTTCCTGAGTTAGACCATATACAAGTAGTAATCTTCAGAATATGCACAAAGTCCATAAATATACCAGCAGCACGAAGTTTTCAAGTGGAAAATATTCTATGTCGCTTCATTTGGTATACCATAGGCGTCAGTTTTCGGCGAAAATAATTCTATGTCGATAAAAATGTTATACCATACGTATGATTTTGTGTTCAAAAATCGCACTATGTTCCAATTTTGACCAAGGGGTGGATCATTCAGAGGCCTCGATCCTCTGACAGTGCCCGCCGAATGTGCACCCAGACGGACATGCATCTCATTCCCCCTGTCTGGATGATTTTATGAATGGGTGATATGCAAACACCTACCATCAGGTATATAGGGGAGAGGGTCTTCTGAAAGCCACATATATGGTATACCATAAATGAAGACAAGGATTATGGCGCACGCTTTGCCCGACCAAAGGTCACTCCCTGGGCATTTTAGAGGATTTGAGAGGCCTCTTTATGGATCTCACAAATGATCCATGCATGGAATTTTGCACACTTTATCCGAATAAAGTGCACTTTTGGGCTTATGAGAGTAGGTTGGTATGCCTCTCTCTGGATGTGAGGAAGGATCCAGGAATAAAGGCATGTAATGCCACACAATTTATCCGACTAAATGACACTCTTGGGCTTATGAGAGAGGATGAGGGGCCTCTCTGTGGATGTCAGAAAGGCTCCATGCATGAAAGCATGTAATGTCACACACTTTATCCGATTAAAGTGTACATGTTGGGCTTATGATTAAGCATGAGGGCCCTATATGTGGATGTCAGAAAGGTTCCAGGCTTAAAGGCATGTAATGTCACACACTTTATCCGATTAAAGTGTACATGTTGGGCTTATGATTAAGCATGAGGGCCCTATATGTGGATGTCAGAAAGGTTCCAGGCTTAAAGGCATGTAATGTCACACACTTTATCCGATTAAAGTGCACATTTGGGCTTATGATTAAGCATGAGGGCCCTATGTGTGGATGTCAGAAAGGCTCCATGCATGAAAGCATGTAATGCCACACACTTTATCCGATTAAAGTGTACATGTTGGGCTTATGATTAAGCATGAGGGCCCTATATGTGGATGTCAGAAAGGTTCCATGCTTAAAGGCATGTAATGTCACACACTTTATCCGATTAAAGTGCACATTTGGGCTTATGATTAAGCATGAGGGCCCTATGTGTGGATGTCAGAAAGGCTCCATGCATGAAAGCATGTAATGCCACACACTTTATCCGATTAAAGTGTACATGTTGGGCTTATGATTAAGCATGAGGGCCCTATATGTGGATGTCAGAAAGGTTCCAGGCTTAAAGGCATGTAATGTCACACACTTTATCCGATTAAAGTGCACATTTGGGCTTATGATTAAGCATGAGGGCCCTATGTGTGGATGTCAGAAAGGCTCCATGCATGAAAGCATGTAATGCCACACACTTTATCCGATTAAAGTGCACATTTGGGCTTATGATTAAGCATGAGGGCCCTATGTGTGGATGTCAGAAAGGCTCCATGCATGAAAGCATGTAATGTCACACACTTTATCCGATTAAAGTGTACATGTTGGGCTTATGAGAGTAGGTTGGTATGCCTCTCTCTGGATGTGAGGAAGGATCCAGGAATAAAGGCATGTAATGCCACACAATTTATCCGACTAAATGACACTCTTGGGCTTATGAGAGAGGATGAGGGGCCTCTCTGTGGATGTCAGAAAGGCTCCATGCATGAAAGCATGTAATGTCACACACTTTATCCGATTAAAGTGTACATGTTGGGCTTATGATTAAGCATGAGGGCCCTATATGTGGATGTCAGAAAGGTTCCAGGCTTAAAGGCATGTAATGTCACACACTTTATCCGATTAAAGTGTACATGTTGGGCTTATGATTAAGCATGAGGGCCCTATATGTGGATGTCAGAAAGGTTCCAGGCTTAAAGGCATGTAATGTCACACACTTTATCCGATTAAAGTGCACATTTGGGCTTATGATTAAGCATGAGGGCCCTATGTGTGGATGTCAGAAAGGCTCCATGCATGAAAGCATGTAATGCCACACACTTTATCCGATTAAAGTGTACATGTTGGGCTTATGATTAAGCATGAGGGCCCTATATGTGGATGTCAGAAAGGTTCCAGGCTTAAAGGCATGTAATGTCACACACTTTATCCGATTAAAGTGCACATTTGGGCTTATGATTAAGCATGAGGGCCCTATGTGTGGATGTCAGAAAGGCTCCATGCATGAAAGCATGTAATGCCACACACTTTATCCGATTAAAGTGTACATGTTGGGCTTATGATTAAGCATGAGGGCCCTATATGTGGATGTCAGAAAGGTTCCAGGCTTAAAGGCATGTAATGTCACACACTTTATCCGATTAAAGTGCACATTTGGGCTTATGATTAAGCATGAGGGCCCTATGTGTGGATGTCAGAAAGGCTCCATGCATGAAAGCATGTAATGCCACACACTTTATCCGATTAAAGTGTACATGTTGGGCTTATGATTAAGCATGAGGGCCCTATGTGTGGATGTCAGAAAGGCTCCATGCATGAAAGCATGTAATGTCACACACTTTATCCGATTAAAGTGTACATGTTGGGCTTATGAGAGTAGGTTGGTATGCCTCTCTCTGGATGTGAGGAAGGATCCAGGAATAAAGGCATGTAATGCCACACAATTTATCCGACTAAATGACACTCTTGGGCTTATGAGAGAGGATGAGGGGCCTCTCTGTGGATGTCAGAAAGGCTCCATGCATGAAAGCATGTAATGTCACACACTTTATCCGATTAAAGTGCACATTTGGGCTTATGATTAAGCATGAGGGCCCTATGTGTGGATGTCAGAAAGGCTCCATGCATGAAAGCATGTAATGTCACACACTTTATCCGATTAAAGTGTACATGTTGGGCTTATGATTAAGCATGAGGGCCCTATGTGTGGATGTCAGAAAGGCTCCATGCATGAAAGCATGTAATGTCACACACTTTATCCGATTAAAGTGTACATGTTGGGCTTATGATTAAGCATGAGGGCCCTATATGTGGATGTCAGAAAGGTTCCAGGCTTAAAGGCATGTAATGCCACACACTTTATCCGTTTAAAGTGCACGCTTCGGCTTAAGAGAGGAGTTGAGAGGCCTCTCCCTGGAAGTCACAGATGATCCAGGCCTGCAATGGCAGACACTATATCACTTTATCCGAGTAAGAGGCTCCCTCTGAGCAAAGTAGGGGGGGAGTGAGGCCCCCCCCGGAGGTCTGAAAAGATCCAGGCCTTTAAATGACACGGGCTGTGCCCGAGCAAAGTGCCCACGCTGGGCAAGGGTGGAGGCGTGATGCTCCCCCCTTATGGAGGTCGTCCTACCTCCATCCTCACGTAATGTATTTCGACCTGTGCGTATCCGGAGGGTGCTATGCGCAAGCCCGGAAGATGCTGGTTTCGGCTGGCCTTACCTGGCCTTAAGGGGAGGGATAAGTGACCCCTGCTGATGGAGGTCAAAGACATCCGTGTCTCTCAGGCCTTCGAACCACTGCTTGCGCCCGACCGAAATGCCACTGCTGGGCATGGGTGTAAGAGTGGTGACCCCCCTTATGGAGGTCTGTCCAACCTCCAGCCTGCATGCTCCACCTCGGCCTGTGCGTATCCGGAGGGTGCTGTGCGCAAGCCCGGAAGATGCTGGTTTCGGCTGGCCTTACCGGATCCAATGGCACAGTACCTAGGTGCGCTCTAAGACCGTTATCCGAACCCAAGTCCGCCAGGGGTTTTTCAGTTATACCAGTAGCATCGACCATCACTTTGATCAGCCAGGCCTTTTCGGGGGTCGAGCGTCCGAGGTGTGTCCGAGGGAAGATTTGCCTTGGCGGGCATGGCTGGCGAGTACCTCCCCGGCCGTGGAGGAAAACGCATACGGTGCATTGCAAACACCTACCAGCAGGTATATAGGAGAGCATGTCTCTTGAGTTCATCCTAACCTTATAATGGTTATCCCATTCATAAGGCCTGGATGCAAGGCGGTGCGTGAAGGTAACATTAGCCTGACTCTAACACTTTCACCGGTTAGGGGTGGAGTGGTGACCCCCCTAACACTGGAGGTCTCGCCGACCTCCAGGCACCAGCCTCACATGCTCTACCTCGGCCTGTGCGTATCCGGAGGGTGCTGTGCGCAAGCCCGGAAGATGCTGGTTTCGGCTGGCCTTACCGGATCCAATGGCACAGTACCTAGGTGCGCTCTAAGACCGTTATCCGAACCCAAGTCCGCCAGGGGTTTTTCAGTTATACCAGTAGCATCGACCATCACTTGGTTCAGCCAGGCCTTTTCAGGGGTCGAGCGTCCGAGGTGTGTCCGAGGGAAGATTTGCCTTGGCGGGCATGGCTGGCGAGAACCTCCCCGGCCGTGGAGGAAAACGCGTACGGTGGATTGCAAAAACCTACCAGCAGGTTTTTAGGGAGAGCGTCAATCTCGAGGGCGTTCGGAGCTCTCCCGATCTATTGGCATACGATGCCCGCCAGGGGTTAGGCTCTCGGGTTACCACTTAAGGTTTCTCCCTGTCATAAGAAAGACAACCGGTCAAACCAATGCGCAATGTACAATGAGGTGCGAGCTCATATCCTATATATTGCTCAGAGCCGCAACCTCGGTGCGACATACCTAGGTACAGGAATAGGGCGAGAGGTGGATGCGCTCCTTCAGGACGGGTAGGTCGGCAGCCTCTCGGGTATGATCGTTCACCAACGAAAGCTGTACAAAAGGGGTGACTGCGCTCATTGAGGACGGCAGCCTCAACATGACATACCTATCAAAAACTCTCCCATGAGGTGTGTGCGCTCCTTCAGGATGGGAGGTCGGCAGCCTCGGTATGATCATGATGACCGAGACACAGGCCTTGGGTTGGGCCTAGGGTTGAAGCCTTCTGTGCCGCCCGGGTAGTTCCTCCCCAAACCAGCGGGCATGCCTCTATGGGGGGGCCTCGGTCTGAAAAGACACGATCCTCACCCGGAACCGTCTGAGGGAAGCGTTGAAGGCCGGTCTGTCTACACAGGTGTCCGCTATCGGCGTCCATGGTGTACGGGTGAGAGCCAGCAGTGGATCGGGTTAGTTCAACACATGCTTGGCCTCACCCCGCCTGGTCACGGAATCACTCATTTCTCGGTTACGTCCCACAGTAGCGCGCGCGCGTGCTGGGAGCTGACGAGGGCTCTCTCCCCCACGCTGACGGCGCACCCCTGCTGCACCGATGGTGGGCGTCCGGTACCGAGGTGGGCCCCTGACCCTGCCCGGGGGATGGAGCACGCCGAGGTGGCCGCGACGTTAGCTGGTGTCCCTTTCACCACCGCGGTGCAGCTACCTGGTTGATCCTGCCAGTAACATATGCTTGTCTCAAAGATTAAGCCATGCAGGTCTAAGTACACACGGCCGGTACAGTGAAACTGCGAATGGCTCATTAAATCAGTCATGGTTCCTTTGATCGCTCCACACGTTACTCGGATAACTGTGGTAATTCTAGAGCTAATACATGCAAACGAGCGCTGACCCCTCTGGGGGATGCGTGCATTTATCAGATCCAAAACCCATCCGGCGGGGCGCGGGCCCCCCGGCCGCTTTGGTGACTCTAGATAACCTCGGGCCGATCGCGCGCCCTCCGCGGCGGCGACGTCTCATTCGAATGTCTGCCCTATCAACTTTCGATGGTACTATAGTCGCCTACCATGGTGACCACGGGTAACGGGGAATCAGGGTTCGATTCCGGAGAGGGAGCCTGAGAAACGGCTACCACATCCAAGGAAGGCAGCAGGCGCGCAAATTACCCATTCCCGACACGGGGAGGTAGTGACGAAAAATAACGATACAGGTCTCTTTCGAGGCCCTGTAATCGGAATGAGCGTATCCTAAACCCATGGGTGAGGACCCATTGGAGGGCAAGTCTGGTGCCAGCAGCCGCGGTAATTCCAGCTCCAATAGCGTATATTAAAGTTGCTGCAGTTAAAAAGCTCGTAGTTGGATTTCGGGAGTGGGCTGACGGTCCGCCGCGAGGCGAGCCACCGCCTGTCCCAGACCCTGCCTCCCGGTGCCCCTCGGATGCCCTTGGCTGGGTGTCCGGTCGGGGTCCGGAGCGTTTACTTTGAAAAAATTAGAGTGTTCAAAGCGGGCCGCTACTCGCCCGAATACCTGAGCTAGGAATAATGGAATAGGACTCCGGTTCTATTTTGTGGGTTTCCGGAACCAGGGCCATGATTAAGAGGGACGGCCGGGGGCATTCGTATTGCGCCGCTAGAGGTGAAATTCTTGGACCGGCGCAAGACGGACGAAAGCGAAAGCATTTGCCAAGAATGTTTTCATTAATCAAGAACGAAAGTCGGAGGTTCGAAGACGATCAGATACCGTCGTAGTTCCGACCGTAAACTATGCCAACCCGCGATCCGGCGGCGTTATTCCCATGACCCGCCGGGCAGCGTGCGGGAAACCACGAGTCTTTGGGTTCCGGGGGGAGTATGGTTGCAAAGCTGAAACTTAAAGGAATTGACGGAAGGGCACCACCAGGAGTGGAGCCTGCGGCTTAATTTGACTCAACACGGGAAACCTCACCCGGCCCGGACACGGAAAGGATTGACAGATTGATGGCTCTTTCTCGATTCTGTGGGTGGTGGTGCATGGCCGTTCTTAGTTGGTGGAGCGATTTGTCTGGTTAATTCCGATAACGAACGAGACTCCGGCATGCTAACTAGTTATGCGGCCCTCCGTGGTCTGCATCAACTTCTTAGAGGGACAAGTGGCGTTCAGCCACACGAGATGGAGCAATAACAGGTCTGTGATGCCCTTAGATGTCCGGGGCTGCACGCGCGCCACAATGGTTGGCTCAGCATGTGCCTACCCTTCGCCGAGAGGCGCGGGTAATCCGCTGAAACCCAATCGTGATTGGGACTGGGGATTGCAATTATTCCCCATGAACGAGGAATTCCCAGTAAGCGTGAGTCACAAGCTCGCGTTGATTAAGTCCCTGCCCTTTGTACACACCGCCCGTCGCTACTACCGATCGGATGGTTTAGTGAGGTCCTCGGATCGGCCGCACCGGGACCCCTCGTGGGCCTTGGTGTAGTGCTGAGAAGTCGATCAAACTTGATCATCTAGAGTAAGTAAAGTACCCCTGTTTCGCATCCCACTTGCCATTCAGATAGATTGCCAGTGGTCGCCAAAGTAGCCCAAAGGGATATATACTCCGAAGTGGATCCAAGTTGCAGTTTAAACAAATTGCCATTGGACACGAAGCGATTACCACCCCTTACTCGATTACCACGGTCAATAGTGGGTTCGCGGACGCCTGTAGGGGCGCTCTCGCGCTGTCCGTGGACCCCGCCCGATACCGCCCACTGATCCGAAGTCAGTTTTAAGTCGTGGCACGTGGCATAATGGGCAAGCTGGCAATGGGATCCCACTTCCAATTTATTCTATGTGTTGGCATGCTATTCAAATAGATTGCAAGTGGGAGGTTTGAACACACCTCACCCAAACCCCACCCACATCCCATTTCTAGTTTATACCATGTGTTTGCTTGGTATTGAAATAGACTGCAATTGGGATGTTGGCCACCACCCACCCCAGGTGGGCGTGTACAAGTTCAGGAATTAAAGGTAGGGGCACAGGAAGAGAACCGAATGTCGTAGGGGTCCGAAACTTGGTGGGGGGGTAGTGTGGGACCCCCTAAACAACATATTGAAGCCCCGCCCCCAAAAGTGGGCGTGGCCGGACTTGATAGGTGGGCAAGCTGGCATTGGGATCCCACTTCCAATTTATTCTATGTGTTGGCAAGCTATTCAAATAGATTGCAAGTGGGAGGTTTGAACACACCTCACCCAAACCCCACCCACATCCCATTTCTAGTTTATACCATGTGTTTGCTTGGTATTGAAATAGACTGCAATTGGGATGTTGGCCACCACCCACCCCAGGTGGGCGTGTACAAGTTCAGGAATTAAAGATAGGGGCACAGAAAGAGAACCGAATGTCGTAGGGGTCCGAAACTTGGTGGGGGGGTAGTGTGGGACCCCCTAAACAACATATTGAAGCCCCGCCCCCCAAAAGTGGGCGTGGCCGGAAGTAGACAGGAAGTAGGTGTTCCCATGGGCCGATTGGCTTGAAACTTGGTGGGGGGGTAGTGTGGGACCCCCTAAACAACATATTGAAGCCCCGCCCCCAAAAGTGGGCGTGGCCGGAAGTAGGTGTTCCCATTGGCCGATCGGCTTGAAACTTGATAGGTGGGTAGTGTGGGACCCCTAAAACAACATATTGAAGCCCCGCCCCCCAAAAGTGGGCGTGGCCGGAAGTAGACAGGAAGTAGGTGTTCCCATGGGCCGATTGGCTTGAAACTTGGTGGGGGGGTAGTGTGGGACCCCCTAAACAACATATTGAAGCCCCGCCCCCAAAAGTGGGCGTGGCCGGAAGTAGGTGTTCCCATGGTCCGATCGGCTCGAGACTTGATGGGGGAGTAGTGTGGGGCCCCTAAAACAACATATTTAAGCCCCGCCCCCAAAAGTGGGCGTGGCCGGAAGTTGTAGTTCCCATGGTCCAATCGGCTCGAAACTTTGCAGGGGAGTTTCGTTATATAGCACAAACAACATATTAAAAGCTCGAGTCCGTAGGTGGTTGGGAAGTCGAAAAACGAACCAGGAAGTGGAACAGGAAGTGACTTTCCCGAGGTCGTAGGGTCATGAAATTTCATAGGGGATGTCTGGGAGGGCTTTGGAACAACATACTGTAAGCACGGGTCCGAAAGCCAAGCGGAATTTTCACGGAAATTTCACACCTTTTACCTTAACCGTATCGCATCCCAATTCCAATTTATCTGATAAATGGTTCGTGGACACAGATCCCTTTTCACAGTCCATTCAAAAATATTTTTCAGGAATATTTTTTTCTGATTTTTTCACAAGGCTCTGGAAGGGCCTAGACACGCGGTTTTCGGATATGTGGTCGAGGGCCCCGGGACGAACCAGCATTCGAAGCCCCGACTTCGAAGCTCCTCCCTAAACCCTGATTGGCCGCATCCCAATCCCAATCTATTTCCATTCATTTTTCGTGGACACTTGGAAAAAGCAATTACCTGTTGTTGGCATGCTTAAATAGATTGCAAGTGGGACTGTTAGACACATAATAGATTGCAATTGGGATGTTGGCCACCACCCACCCCAGGTGGGCGTGTACAAAGTTCAGGAATTAAAGGTAGGGGCACAGGAAGAGAACCGAATGTCGTAGGGGTCCGAAACTTGGTGGGGGGGTAGTGTGGGACCCCCTAAACAACATATTGAAGCCCCGCCCCCAAAAGTGGGCGTGGCCGGAAGTAGGTGTTCCCATTGGCCGATCGGCTTGAGACTTGATAGGGGAGTAGTGTGGGGCCCCTAAAACAACATATTTAAGCCCCGCCCCCCAAAGTGGGCGTGGCCGGAAGTAGGTGTTCCGATCGGCTCGAAACTTTGCAGGGGAGTTCCGTTAGGGACCACAAACAACATATTAAAAGCTCGAGTCCGTAGGTGGTCGGGAAGTCGAAAAACGAACCAGGAAGTGGAACAGGAAGTGACTTTCCCGAGGTCGTAGGGTCATGAAATTTCATAGGGGATGTCTGGGAGGGCTTTGGAACAACATACTGTAAGCACGGGTCCGAAAGCCAAGCGGAATTTTCACGGAAATTTCACACCTTTTACCTTAACCGTATCGCATCCCAATTCCAATTTATCTGATAAATGGTTCGTGGACACAGATCCCTTTTCACAGTCCATTCAAAAATATTTTTCAGGAATATTTTTTTCTGATTTTTTCACAAGGCTCTGGAAGGGCCTAGACACGCGGTTTTCGGATATGTGGTCGAGGGCCCCGGGACGAACCAGCATTCGAAGCCCCGACTTCGAAGCTCCTCCCTAAACCCTGATTGGCCGCATCCCAATCCCAATCTATTTCCATTCATTTTTCGTGGACACTTGGAAAAAGCAATTACCTGTTGTTGGCATGCTTAAATAGATTGCAAGTGGGACTGTTAGACACATAATAGATTGCAATTGGGATGTTGGCCACCACCCACCCCAGGTGGGCGTGTACAAAGTTCAGGAATTAAAGGTAGGGGCACAGGAAGAGAACCGAATGTCGTAGGGGTCCGAAACTTGGTGGGGGGGTAGTGTGGGACCCCCTAAACAACATATTGAAGCCCCGCCCCCAAAAGTGGGCGTGGCCGGAAGTAGGTGTTCCCATTGGCCGATCGGCTTGAGACTTGATAGGGGAGTAGTGTGGGGCCCCTAAAACAACATATTTAAGCCCCGCCCCCCAAAGTGGGCGTGGCCGGAAGTAGGTGTTCCGATCGGCTCGAAACTTTGCAGGGGAGTTCCGTTAGGGACCACAAACAACATATTAAAAGCTCGAGTCCGTAGGTGGTCGGGAAGTCGAAAAACGAACCAGGAAGTGGAACAGGAAGTGACTTTCCCGAGGTCGTAGGGTCATGAAATTTCATAGGGGATGTCTGGGAGGGCTTTGGAACAACATACTGTAAGCACGGGTCTGAAAGCCAAGTGGAATTTTCACGGAAATTTCACACCTTTTACCTTAACCGTATCGCATCCCAATTCCAATTTATCTGATAAATGGTTCGTGGACACAGATCCCTTTTCACAGTCCATTCAAAAATATTTTTCAGGAATATTTTTTTCTGATTTTTTCACAAGGCTCTGGAAGGGCCTAGACACGCGGTTTTCGGATATGTGGTCGAGGGCCCCGGGACGAACCAGCATTCGAAGCCCCGACTTCGAAGCTCCTCCCTAAACCCTGATTGGCCGCATCCCAATCCCAATCTATTTCCATTCATTTTTCGTGGACACTTGGAAAAAGCAATTACCTGTTGTTGGCATGCTTAAATAGATTGCAAGTGGGACTGTTAGACACATAATAGATTGCAATTGGGATGTTGGCCACCACCCACCCCAGGTGGGCGTGTACAAAGTTCAGGAATTAAAGGTAGGGGCACAGGAAGAGAACCGAATGTCGTAGGGGTCCGAAACTTGGTGGGGGGGTAGTGTGGGACCCCCTAAACAACATATTGAAGCCCCGCCCCCAAAAGTGGGCGTGGCCGGAAGTAGATGTTCCCATTGGCCGATCGGCTTGAGACTTGATAGGGGAGTAGTGTGGGGCCCCTAAAACAACATATTTAAGCCCCGCCCCCCAAAGTGGGCGTGGCCGGAAGTAGGTGTTCCGATCGGCTCGAAACTTTGCAGGGGAGTTCCGTTAGGGACCACAAACAACATACTAAAAGCTCGTGTCCGTAGGTGGTCGGGAAGTCGAAAAACGAACCAGGAAGTGGAACAGGAAGTGACTTTCCTGATGTCGTAGGGTCATGAAATTTTATAGGGGATGTCTGGGAGGGCTTTTGAACAACATACTGTAAGCACGGGTCCGAAAGCCAAGCGGAATTTTCACGGAATTTTCGCACCTTTTACCTTAACCGTATCGCATCCCAATTCCAATTTATCTGATAAATGGTTCGTGGACACAGATCCCTTTTCCCAGTCCATTCAAAAATATTTTTCAGGAATATTTTTTTCTGATTTTTTCACAAGGCTCTGGAAGGTCCTAGACACGCGGTTTTCGGATATGTGGTCGAGGGCCCCGGGACGAACCAGCATACGAAGCCCCGACGTCAAAGCACCTCCCTAAGCCCTGATTGGCCACATCCCACTCCCAATCTATTTCCATTCATTTTTCGCGGACAGGTAAAAAGGCAATTTTCTGTTCCCGCCCACTTAGGCGGGTGGGGCTCCAATATGTCATTCGTGGGCCCTCAGACAACCCACATAAAAAATTTCATGACCCTACGTGCTTCAGAAGCCTCACACCAACCATAAACCTAAGAAAAGCACATGTCACATGTGCACTCCACCATTTTGTAAATTTCAGACATGTGGTGCCAGTGCGGCCAAACGGCTGGACGTAGCCGCACGCCGTTAAACAAGCTTTATGTGGACACCCCACTGATGAACCAAACCGAAGCACAGACCCCTAGGTCACACGGTTAGGGTGTGGCAAGCCTTTGGCCTTCTCCATTCATTTTAATAGGAGCAACACAGACAGACAATTTTGGCCCCTGAGGGTCTTGTACTGCACGCAGCTAAACGTGCTTATATAATATCCTTTTGCCCCACCCCCCGACAAACATTCTGTGAGCACGACCCCTTAGGTCATACGCTTTGGGTGTGGCACGTGTTTGGGCCTTCTCCATTCACTTTAATAGAAAAACACACGCACGGTGGCCCTTGGGGGTCTTGTACTGCACGCAGCTAAACGTGCTAATAGAATATCCTTTTGCCCCACCCCCCGACAAACATTCTGTGAGCACGGCCCCTTAGGTCATACGCTTTGGGTGTGGCACGTGTTTGGGCCTTCTCCATTCACTTTAATAGAAAAACACACGCACGGTGGCCCTTGGGGGTCTTGTACTGCACGTAGCTGCACGTGCTTCTAATATGTTATTTCTGTGCCCTCACCCATCCCCCATATGAAATTTCATGACCCTACGTGCTTCAGAAGCCTCACACCAACCATAAACCTAAAAAAAGCACATGTCACATATGCACTCCGCCATTTTGTAAATTTCAGACATGTGGTGCCAGTGCAGCCAAACGGCTGGACGTAGCCGCACGCCGTTAAACAAGCTTTATGTGGACACCCCACTGATGAACCAAACCGAAGCACAGACCCCTAGGTCACACGGTTAGGGTGTGGCAAGCCTTTGGCCTTCTCCATTCATTTTAATAGGAGCAACACAGACAGACAATTTTGGCCCCTGAGGGTCTTGTACTGCACGCAGCTAAACGTGCTTATATAATATCCTTTTGCCCCACCCCCCGACAAACATTCTGTGAGCACGGCCCCCTAGGTCATACGCTTTGGGTGTGGCACGTGTTTGGGCCTTCTCCATTGACTTTAATGTAAAAAACACTCTAAAGGGGTGCTTGGGGGCCTCAAACTGCACTTAGCTGCACGTGCTTATGGCCTGTGCATCCACTCCACTCCCCAAAGAACATACTGTAAGCACGGAGCCCTAGGTCATACGGTTTGGGCGTGGCTAAGTTTTGAAGGTGTTTTTTTTCTAACACAGAGCGGTCACAAGCATACATTTGGGGACGCTGAGGGGCCAAAATTTGACGTAGAGGTCCCAAAATCTGTCGAGGTCGTCTCTGTGATGGCCTGATGGATCATCCTGAGTTGCAAGTCCGTAGCTGGAAGCGTTGGCGTATGGCAGCCATCAATCTATTGCGCTGTAGTCGTAGGCCTAAAGGTCAAACACAAATTTTCATACATTTGGGGCCCCTGAGGGGCCAAAATTTGACGTAGAGGTCCCAAAATCGGTCGAGGTCGTCTCTGTGAAGGCCCGATGGAACATCCCGAGTTGCAAGTCCGTAGCTCGAAGCGTTGGCGTATGGCAGCAAAAAAGATATTGCACTGTAGGGAGAGGCCTAAAGTTTAAACGCATATTTTCATACATTTGGGGCCGCTGAGGGGCCAAAATTTAACCTAGGGGTCCCAAAATCGGTCGAGGTCGTCTCTGTGATGGCCCGATGGAGGATCCCGAGTTGCAAGTCCGTAGCTCAAAGCGTTGGCGTATGGCAGCCTAAAAGATATTGCGCTGTAGTCGTAGGCCAAAGGTCAAACAGAAATGTACATACATTTGGGGCCGCTGAGGGCCCAAAATTTAACCTAGGGGTCCCAAAATCGGTCGAGGTCATGTATGTTATGGCCTAAAAGAGGATCCCAAGGCCCAAGTCCGTAGCTCGAAGCGTTGGCGTATGGCAGCAAAAAAGATATTGCACTGTAGGGAGAGGCCTAAAGTTTAAACGCATATTTTCATACATTTGGGGCCGCTGAGGGGCCAAAATTTGACGTAGGGGTCCCAAAATCGGTCGAGGTCATGTATGTTATGGCCTAAAAGAGGATCCCAAGGCCCAAGTCCGTAGCTCGAAGCGTTGGCGTATGGCAGCAAAAAAGATATTGCACTGTAGGGAGAGGCCTAAAGTTTAAACGCATATTTTCATACATTTGGGGCCGCTGAGGGGCCAAAATTTAACCTAGGGGTCCCAAAATCGGTCGAGGTCGTCTCTGTGATGGCCCGATGGAGGATCCCGAGTTGCAAGTCCGTAGCTCAAAGCGTTGGCGTATGGCAGCCTAAAAGATATTGCGCTGTAGTCGTAGGCCAAAGGTCAAACAGAAATGTACATACATTTGGGGCCGCTGAGGGCCCAAAATTTAACCTAGGGGTCCCAAAATCGGTCGAGGTCGTCTCTGTGATGGCCCGATGCAGGATCCTGAGATACAGGTCTGTAGCTCGAAGTGTTGGCGTTTGGCAGCAGTCAACGTGTTGCTGTGTAGGCCTTTTTTAATAGGAGCAACACACACACTTGTGGCCCCTGAGAGTCTAAACCTGCACGTATCCACACGTGCCTGCAGAGTGTTATTAGACCCAACAAATTGATAAAGATAGTGCATGCACAGACCCAAAGGTCATATGGTTTGGGTGTGGCTATCATTTGAATTTGCTCTTTTAGGCAGTAACTCTTCTAACACAGCACAAGACCATGTGTGCGGGGCCCCTGAAGGACCAAACCTGCACGTATCCACACGTGCCTGCAGAGTGTTATTGTACCCAACGAACTGATAAACATACTCTGAGCACAGACCCCCAGGACATACGGTATGGGTGTGGCTATCATTTGAATTTGCCCTTTTAGGCAGTAACTCTTCTAACACAGCACAAGACCATGTGTGCGGGGCCCCTGAAGGACCAAACCTGCACGTATCCACACGTGCCTGCAGAGTGTTATTGTACCCAACGAACTGATAAACATACTCTGAGCACAGACCCCCAGGACATACGGTATGGGTGTGGCTATCATTTGAATTTGCCCTTTTAGGCAGTAACTCTTCTAACACAGCACAAGACCATGTGTGCGGGGCCCCTGAAGGACCAAACCTGCACGTATCCACACGTGCCTGCAGAGTGTTATTGTACCCAACGAACTGATAAACATACTCTGAGCACAGACCCCCAGGACATACGGTATGGGTGTGGCTATCATTTGAATTTGCCCTTTTAGGCAGTAACTCTTCTAACACAGCACAAGACCATGTGTGCGGGGCCCCTGAAGGACCAAACCTGCACGTATCCACACGTGCCTGCAGAGTGTTATTGTACGCAACGAACTGATAAACATACTCTGAGCACAGACCCCCAGGACATACGGTATGGGTGTGGCTATCATTTGAATTTGCCCTTTTAGGCAGTAACTCTTCTAACACAGCACAAGACCATGTGTGCGGGGCCCCTGAAGGACCAAACCTGCACGTATCCACACGTGCCTGCAGAGTGTTATTGTACCCAACGAACTGATAAACATACTCTGAGCACAGACCCCCAGGACATACGGTATGGGTGTGGCTATCATTTGAATTTGCCCTTTTAGGCAGTAACTCTTCTAACACAGCACAAGACCATGTGTGCGGGGCCCCTGAAGGACCAAACCTGCACGTATCCACACGTGCCTGTAGAGTGTTATTGTACCCAACGAACTGATAAACATACTCTGAGCACAGACCCCCAGGACATACGGTATGGGTGTGGCTATCATTTGAATTTGCCCTTTTAGGCAGTAACTCTTCTAACACAGCACAAGACCATGTGTGCGGGGCCCCTGAAGGACCAAACCTGCACGTATCCACACGTGCCTGCAGAGTGTTATTGTACCCAACGAACTGATAAACATACTCTGAGCACAGACCCCCAGGACATACGGTATGGGTGTGGCTATCATTTGAATTTGCCCTTTTAGGCAGTAACTCTTCTAACACAGCACAAGACCATGTGTGCGGGGCCCCTGAAGGACCAAACCTGCACGTATCCACACGTGCCTGCAGAGTGTTATTGTACCCAACGAACTGATAAACATACTCTGAGCACAGACCCCCAGGACATACGGTATGGGTGTGGCTATCATTTGAATTTGCCCTTTTAGGCAGTAACTCTTCTAACACAGCACAAGACCATGTGTGCGGGGCCCCTGAAGGACCAAACCTGCACGTATCCACACGTGCCTGCAGAGTGTTAATATACCCCACCCACTGAGAAACATACTCCGAGCACAGACCCTTAGGTCATACGCTTTGGGTGTGGAACGTGTTTGGGCCTTCTCCATTCACTTTAATAGAAAAACACACGCACGGTGGCCCTTGGGGGTCTTGTACTGCACGTAGCTGCACGTGCTTCTAATATGTTATTTGTGTGCCCTCACACATCCCCCATATGAAATTTCATGACCCTACGTGCTTCAGAAGCCTCACACCAACCATAAACCTAAAAAAAGCACATGTCACATATGCACGCCACCATTTTGTAAATTTCAGACATGTGGTGCCAGTGCGGCCAAAGGGCTGGACGTAGCCGCACGCCGTTATACAAGCTTTATGTGGACACCCCACTGATGAACCAAACCGAAGCACAGACCCCTAGGTCACACGGTTAGGGTGTGGCAAGCCTTTGGCCTTCTCCATTCATTTTAACCCTCCTATCGTCTTTGGGGTCAATTTGACCCCATTCAATGTTTATCATTGAAAAAATAGTAGTTGACTTTTTTTCTTTTACTTCATATTTCATGACATTTCCTAATTTGATGGGGACAAGTGATAAAGCATAAAATTTTCATGATGATTTTTTTTCAATGTGCTGAACACATATTGCACCCATCGGTGGTCCTCAGGGGTCAATTTGACCCCAAGCTGTTTTAACTAGATTTGTATGAAAAATTCAAGATAAATTCATTCTAATTGAAAAGTTTGGCCTGATGGTGGCGCTAGAGGACAGGTCAACTCACAGATTTTCAAGGGGCTATTTATGTATTCAACAAATAAATAAAGTGCCTGTCCAGGGCCGGTGTCAGGACATAGGCTATACAGTGGGGGGGGCGTCAGAAAATTTTGGGGTGGCGAATGTAAATGGTTGACCTGGAGGGGGGGGGGGGGCAATGTAAGTTGTTGACCGTGGGGGGGGGGGGTGGGTGGGGGTGGTGAACATAAGTTGTTGACCGGTGGGGGGGGGGGGGGGGGGGGTAGCAGGTGAGGGGGCGCCATATAGCGATTATTGTAAAATAAATGGGTCTTATTATTTACATTGAGGGGACGGAACACATCGCCTGGGGGTGGGTGGGGTCAGGGAACGTAAGTTTTTGACCGAGGGGGGGGCCGAGGGGGCGCCGTGTAGCGATTGTTGTAAAATAAATGGGTCTTATTATTTACATTGAGGGGGCGGGACACATCGCCTGGGGGGGGAAGGGAACGTAAGTTGTTGACCGAGGGGGGGGGGGTGGTGGCGAACGTAAGTTGTTGACCGGGGGGGGGGGGTGGTGGCGAACGTATGTTGTTGACCGGGGGGGGCCGAGTGGTTGAGGGGGCGCCGTGTAGCGATTGTTGTAAAATAAATGGGTCTTATTATTTACATTGAGGGGGCGGGGCACATCACCTGGGGGGGGGTTATAAATTGTTGACCGAGGGGGGGAACGTAAGTTGTTGACCGAAAGGGGGGGGGGGGGGGGGGGTGGCGAACGTAAGTTGTTGACCAGGGGGTACCGGGCAGGTGAGGGGGCGCCGTATAGCGATAAATAAAATAAGTAAAACAAATGGGTCTTATTATTTACATTGAGGGGGTGGGACACATCGCCTGAGGGGGCAACGCCCCCATTTGCTCCCCCACCCCCACCCCCCCTGTGGGGCCGGCCCTGTGCCTGTCCCAAAAATGTGGTCAACAATATTCTGTAAATCATTTTCTAGAGTCAAATATCCCTGGGGTCAAATTGACCCCAAGGACGAATCGTGTAGTAGTATATTTGAGGATAATAGGACAGTTAATAGGAGCAACACAGACAGACAATTTTGGCCCCTGAGGGTCTTGTACTGCACGCAGCTAAACGTGCTTATATAATATCCTTTTGCCCCACCCCCCGACAAACATTCTGTGAGCACGGCCCCTTAGGTCATACGCTTTGGGTGTGGAACGTGTTTGGGCCTTCTCCATTCACTTTAATAGAAAAACACACGCACGGTGGCCCTTGGGGGTCTTGTACTGCACGTAGCTGCACGTGCTTCTAATATGTTATTTGTGTGCCCTCACACATCCCCCATATGAAATTTCATGACCCTACGTGCTTCAGAAGCCTCACACCAACCATAAACCTAAAAAAAGCACATGTCACATATGCACGCCACCATTTTGTAAATTTCAGACATGTGGTGCCAGTGCGGCCAAACGGCTGGACGTAGCCGCACGCCGTTATACAAGCTTTATGTGGACACCCCACTGATGAACCAAACCGAAGCACAGACCCCTAGGTCACACGGTTAGGGTGTGGCAAGCCTTTGGCCTTCTCCATTCATTTTAATAGGAGCAACACAGACAGACAATTTTGGCCCCTGAGGGTCTTGTACTGCACGCAGCTAAACGTGCTTATATAATATCCTTTTGCCCCACCCCCCGACAAACATTCTGTGAGCACGGCCCCTTAGGTCATACGCTTTGGGTGTGGAACGTGTTTGGGCCTTCTCCATTCACTTTAATAGAAAAACACACGCACGGTGGCCCTTGGGGGTCTTGTACTGCACGTAGCTGCACGTGCTTCTAATATGTTATTTGTGTGCCCTCACACATCCCCCATATGAAATTTCATGACCCTACGTGCTTCAGAAGCCTCACACCAACCATAAACCTAAAAAAAGCACATGTCACATATGCACGCCACCATTTTGTAAATTTCAGACATGTGGTGCCAGTGCGGCCAAACGGCTGGACGTAGCCGCACGCCGTTATACAAGCTTTATGTGGACACCCCACTGATGAACCAAACCGAAGCACAGACCCCTAGGTCACACGTTTAGGGTGTGGCAAGCCTTTGGCCTTCTCCATTCATTTTAATAGGAGCAACACAGACAGACAATTTTGGCCCCTGAGGGTCTTGTACTGCACGCAGCTAAACGTGCTTATATAATATCCTTTTGCCCCACCCCCCGACAAACATTCTGTGAGCACGGCCCCTTAGGTCATACGCTTTGGGTGTGGAACGTGTTTGGGCCTTCTCCATTCACTTTAATAGAAAAACACACGCACGGTGGCCCTTGGGGGTCTTGTACTGCACGTAGCTGCACGTGCTTCTAATATGTTATTTGTGTGCCCTCACACATCCCCCATATGAAATTTCATGACCCTACGTGCTTCAGAAGCCTCACACCAACCATAAACCTTAAAAAAGCACATGTCACATATGCACGCCACCATTTTGTAAATTTCAGACATGTGGTGCCAGTGCGGCCAAAGGGCTGGACGTAGCCGCACGCCGTTATACAAGCTTTATGTGGACACCCCACTGATGAACCAAACCGAAGCACAGACCCCTAGGTCACACGGTTAGGGTGTGGCAAGCCTTTGGCCTTCTCCATTCATTTTAATAGGAGCAACACAGACAGACAATTTTGGCCCCTGAGGGTCTTGTACTGCACGCAGCTAAACGTGCTTATATAATATCCTTTTGCCCCACCCCCCGACAAACATTCTGTGAGCACAGCCCCTTAGGTCATACGCTTTGGGTGTGGAACGTGTTTGGGCCTTCTCCATTCACTTTAATAGAAAAACACACGCACGGTGGCCCTTGGGGGTCTTGTACTGCACGTAGCTGCACGTGCTTCTAATATGTTATTTGTGTGCCCTCACACATCCCCCATATGAAATTTCATGACCCTACGTGCTTCAGAAGCCTCACACCAACCATAAACCTAAAAAAAGCACATGTCACATATGCACGCCACCATTTTGTAAATTTCAGACATGTGGTGCCAGTGCGGCCAAACGGCTGGACGTAGCCGCACGCCGTTATACAAGCTTTATGTGGACACCCCACTGATGAACCAAACCGAAGCACAGACCCCTAGGTCACACGGTTAGGGTGTGGCAAGCCTTTGGCCTTCTCCATTCATTTTAATAGGAGCAACACAGACAGACAATTTTGGCCCCTGAGGGTCTTGTACTGCACGCAGCTAAATGTGCTTATATAATATCCTTTTGCCCCACCCCCCGACAAACATTCTGTGAGCACGGCCCCTTAGGTCGAAGCGTTGGCGTATGGCAGCCATTAATTTATTGCATTTTATGCGTAAGCCTAATTCTCAAACACAAATGTCCATACATTTGGGGCTGCTGAGGGGCCAAACTTTGATCTAGAGGTCCCAAAATTGATCCAGGCTTTCTCTCTCATGGCCTGATGCAGGATCCAGAGCCACAAGTCTGTAGCTCGAAGCGTTTGGGTTTGGCAGCCAGGGTTAGGGTTAGGGTTAGGGTTAGGGTTAGGGTTAGGGTTAGGGTTAGGGTTAGGGTTAGGGTTAGGGTTAGGGTTAGGGTTAGGGTTAGGGTTAGGGTTAGGGTTAGGGTTAGGGTTAGGGTTAGGGTTAGGGTTAGGGTTAGGGTTAGGGTTAGGGTTAGGGTTAGGGTTAGGGTTAGGGTTAGGGTTAGGGTTAGGGTTAGGGTTAGGGTTAGGGTTAGGGTTAGGGTTAGGGTTAGGGTTAGGGTTAGGGTTAGGGTTAGGGTTAGGGTTAGGGTTAGGGTTAGGGTTAGGGTTAGGGTTAGGGTTAGGGTTAGGGTTAGGGTTAGGGTTAGGGTTAGGGTTAGGGTTAGGGTTAGGGTTAGGGTTAGGGTTAGGGTTAGGGTTAGGGTTAGGGTTAGGGTTAGGGTTAGGGTTAGGGTTAGGGTTAGGGTTAGGGTTAGGGTTAGGGTTAGGGTTAGGGTTAGGGTTAGGGTTAGGGTTAGGGTTAGGGTTAGGGTTAGGGTTAGGGTTAGGGTTAGGGTTAGGGTTAGGGTTAGGGTTAGGGTTAGGGTTAGGGTTAGGGTTAGGGTTAGGGTTAGGGTTAGGGTTAGGGTTAGGGTTAGGGTTAGGGTTAGGGTTAGGGTTAGGGTTAGGGTTAGGGTTAGGGTTAGGGTTAGGGTTAGGGTTAGGGTTAGGGTTAGGGTTAGGGTTAGGGTTAGGGTTAGGGTTAGGGTTAGGGTTAGGGTTAGGGTTAGGGTTAGGGTTAGGGTTAGGGTTAGGGTTAGGGTTAGGGTTAGGGTTAGGGTTAGGGTTAGGGTTAGGGTTAGGGTTAGGGTTAGGGTTAGGGTTAGGGTTAGGGTTAGGGTTAGGGTTAGGGTTAGGGTTAGGGTTAGGGTTAGGGTTAGGGTTAGGGTTAGGGTTAGGGTTAGGGTTAGGGTTAGGGTTAGGGTTAGGGTTAGGGTTAGGGTTAGGGTTAGGGTTAGGGTTAGGGTTAGGGTTAGGGTTAGGGTTAGGGTTAGGGTTAGGGTTAGGGTTAGGGTTAGGGTTAGGGTTAGGGTTAGGGTTAGGGTTAGGGTTAGGGTTAGGGTTAGGGTTAGGGTTAGGGTTAGGGTTAGGGTTAGGGTTAGGGTTAGGGTTAGGGTTAGGGTTAGGGTTAGGGTTAGGGTTAGGGTTAGGGTTAGGGTTAGGGTTAGGGTTAGGGTTAGGGTTAGGGTTAGGGTTAGGGTTAGGGTTAGGGTTAGGGTTAGGGTTAGGGTTAGGGTTAGGGTTAGGGTTAGGGTTAGGGTTAGGGTTAGGGTTAGGGTTAGGGTTAGGGTTAGGGTTAGGGTTAGGGTTAGGGTTAGGGTTAGGGTT